>NC_051415.1:8720724-8721147 GCF_015228065.2 Penaeus monodon
TCTCAAACACACATAACCATTGTCCACACGTATCTCCTGTTACCGCGAACGACGTGTCAGCGAATAAGGACGTCGTTTCTCTGGCAACAGCTGCAGCAATTGTAATATATGGGAGCGCGAGGAAGGAGACGTCGACGATTCTTTGCAATAGTACGTGTGAGGAACAGTGCAGAAGAGCTCAAGCCCGCAATATGAAATAAGGAGCGAGATGACGTTGGACTTTTTCCATTACAAGTACGGAAGAATGTGTTGTTCTGAAACTTCTTCTGAGTTTCATTTAAAACGTCCATAACATAAGGCTGTAGCCGCTGCATATTTGTGTCTGTTTCCAAGCGTCGTCTGTTCCTGATTCAGGGGAATACTACACCCGGGATATTGGGTAAATGTTCTTTTCTTTTTGGTTTTACTCTCTCTAGTTTATCC
>NC_051415.1:8721574-8721775 GCF_015228065.2 Penaeus monodon
CTCCCTCGTTGACATCTGCAGAGACATCAGAATGCGTGTAGCTTTAGTTTAAGAAGTTCTTCTCTTCCCGGCCTTAATTATTCTGTCAGATATTGTAGGGATGGAACCCGAGCCATTAGCATTAGCTTCGCATTAGGGAAGAAAAAGTTACTCTGAAAAATTAACAAACGACATTGCATTTTATAACGTGTATTCATGGAG
>NC_051415.1:8723088-8723696 GCF_015228065.2 Penaeus monodon
AAATATTTGGAGCAAAAGACCGACTACACTTTCAACCTGGCAAATGTTGCAGTATTCGTTTTATCGAAGGTGAATCAGAGCCGAAGAAGGTAGGCAAAGGGGAGCAGGGATAAAGGAAGAAGGTACGGTGGGTTAAGGGGTGATGGCTAGTAGGAAGTGTTACGTACTTTATTGCTGTAATAATAATAACATCGTTGATGATTATTAACAATACCATCATTCTAGGGTAAACAGAAGTACCTGGTTATTGATTGTACGTTTTTTCTCCGTCCATTGCCCATAAATAGGAAAATGACAGTAATTGCAGACGGAAATAATAGAGATATGACAACAGGAAATGTTCTGAGAAATGTACTTTTGCCTCACAAACTATAAAATAATGCTTTTGAGATTGCAAAGATGCTGCAATAGACTGAAAATCACTGATGAATCCATCCCCAGCTTTACAGTATGGGTATTGTGTCACTAAGGCAGAGGATAGGCGATATATGTCGAACAGTGAGAAAGATGAGTTGAGGTTGAATATAAAATAATTATACATAAATCTGCTGATAAAATATATCTACAAACATTCAAATAGCAAAAGGGAAAGACAGGTTCTCGACATC
>NC_051415.1:8723807-8724126 GCF_015228065.2 Penaeus monodon
TTTAGCAGGGGTGTGCGAGTTTGCGTTTGTCCCTCAAACAGAGCCTGGTATCAGTGTTTGGTATGGTGATGGTCAAGCTATAACTTAGCCAGTACTTTCTTGTTTTGTAATTGACAAAAAACATCGTAGGATTGCAATTGAAAGCGACATACAGTGCTCCTTTTCAATTTATTGTTGGGAAGCCAAATGTAAATGACGTCTTAACTTGTTTTTGAAAATATGCGAGTGTAACAACATTTGCAAAGATAGCACCTAAAACATACCATTTGGAAACACATTATTTGTTTGAAAAACAAATAATGTGTTGCTTGAATCCATT
>NC_051415.1:8724729-8725139 GCF_015228065.2 Penaeus monodon
GATACTGGTGATTCCAGTTCTGATTAAATGGCAATAACCAAGCAAACAATACCAATAATCAGTAGAAATGATAGCAAACTATTCACAGGAAAATCAATGAATGGCATCCTTTCTTCATCAGCCTCTTATAGGAAAAGGCTCACAAGCAACACAAACCAGCAGCTTCCCATAATGCAGTCCCTATATCCAGCAGGTCGGATCATAGGATTTACAAAGGCAGATAAATGGACCTTTCTTAGCTTCCCTTACGCCTCCCGGAGGCTCTCATCTAGGCCTATTGAACCCTTAGAATGGGCGAAGGGATTTCTCAAGCGGACTTGTTGGACCTTTATGCCATGCTCTCGGGACGCAGGTGAATTCCCCGGTTTGTGTTCGGTGCAAGGGATTTTCTGGGCGCCGGTTTCTCTGGA
>NC_051415.1:8726199-8726319 GCF_015228065.2 Penaeus monodon
AGCGCCGAGTCCTCAAAGAGCGTTGGTCTCGCGGGAGCCAAGTGCAGACGGAACATGTGGTCGTGATTCATGTTGGGGGATCCACAAAACAAATGGCTTCCTACAGTCGTTCAGAGCTGT
>NC_051415.1:8726357-8726863 GCF_015228065.2 Penaeus monodon
CGTAAGGTGGGTTTCGACGGAGGTGGTTTTCTATAGTCGTTCAGAGGCGTGGTGATTGGGTGGGAGGAGGTTCAGAAGGTGGGTTAGGTCGTTCAGAACTTTGGAGACTGGGTGGGCTGATGGGTGGGCGAAAAATGGGTTCGACGGAGGTGAGTTCGTGGTGATTGGGTTGGGGGGGGAGGTGGGTTCGACGGCGGTGGTTTCCTACAGTTACTCAGAGTAATGGTTATTGGGTGGGCTGGTGGGTTGGTGGATATGCAGAAGGTGGATTCGTTGGTGGTTTTCTACAGCCAACGAGAAACAGGAAATGGGTGGGGTATAGGGTGGGCGGAAAATAGGTATAGAGGTGGTTTCCTACAGTCATCCCTTGAAATGGGGAGTGGGTGGGCAGGTGGGCGAGCGGAAGGTGGGTTCGGTGAGACTTGGTGCGGGTATACTATGAGTGGGTTAGACATGAAGATTCGAAAGTGAGTGAGTGATGGTGTAAATATTACATGACGGGGATG
>NC_051415.1:8726895-8727071 GCF_015228065.2 Penaeus monodon
CTGAGAAGCTGGAAGATGGGGGAGGGATCGGGCGGGAGGGGTAAGGTCTCGAAATGCACCTTTTTAGACTTTAATTCGAACCTCGCTCTTGAAGAATCCATGAATGAGGCCTCTTTCTTCGTTTTCTTTTTCCCTGTTAGCATCACCTCCTTCATTCCCGCTTCCTTCCTTGTTAA
>NC_051415.1:8727312-8727702 GCF_015228065.2 Penaeus monodon
CGCTTGTCATTACTATTGTTGGCATTATTGCTATTGTTCATGCCATTATTTTGCCCCCCCCTTCCCATCTCTCCTCCTCCTACTATTTCTGGCATTTCTCTATTTTTCCAACCTATACCTTTTTCTCATCTCCTCCCTTCTCGACAAAAATACTCTCTTCGTCTCGGCCTCCCCAAAAAGAGGAAAAAGGAAGACCAACAGCGGCGCCCTTGGCTTAGAACCTTCGTCAGGCATTGAAAGAGCGAACCGCAATCATTGCTGGTCCCTTCTCTTCTTTTGCCACCTCCCCTTATTATCATTCTTCCCCTTTTTCTCTTTTTAATCTTTCGCCTTCTTTTTACACCTCTCCTCCTCGCAGGATTTGGAACCGGCGCTGCAAAGGCGAAATGA
>NC_051415.1:8727919-8728005 GCF_015228065.2 Penaeus monodon
AACCCCCAAGGTCAAAGGGCAGCGTCGGCCTCGGATAGAACGAAAGACCGGCGTTGGGAGAGCGGCCGCGGCCATTGTGCGACGCT
>NC_051415.1:8728059-8728259 GCF_015228065.2 Penaeus monodon
ACCCAGGGTCGCCTCGCGCATGTCGGAATCTGCGGAGGCGGAAAATAAAATAATGTCAGTGATGAAAGCAAGGTGCAGGAAATTAATGATGACTTTTTAAGCCGGAAAAAGAAATTAATAAGCTAATTTCACGAGAGAAGCAGGTTGCAAAGTGTGATGCAGCAGAGTTCGGGAAATTAATGATTCTATTTACGGGAAGA
>NC_051415.1:8728665-8729416 GCF_015228065.2 Penaeus monodon
GAGCTCATAAGGCAGAAGGCGAGGGCGGGGCGGACGTCGCCGACATGGCCCGAGGCGACGTCGCGAGCCGTGCTGGAGAGGGAATCTCTGCGGCCGCTCGAGGAGGACCTGCGCCGAGGTGATGCTGCTCTTCACTCAGGCCCTCCTCTTCTTCTCGTCTCGTCTCTTTCCTCTCCGCATCTTCTTGTCTTTTTTTTTTTTTTTCTTTCTTCCTTTTCCTTTTCTTTACTTTTTTTTGCGTTTTTTAAAAAATCTGTTAGCCTAATTTTCTCTGGCTCTATCTCTCTCTTCTTTTAGCTACTTTTCTCTTATGCTCCTCTCCTATCCCCGGTTTCCTTCCTTTCGTCTCCTTTCCTTTTATTATCCCTTCTACCTCTCTCCTCGTCCTTTCCTTCTACTCTCTTTCTTTACTCTAATCATCTCCTCTGCGTTGCACTTTCTTGTTTGTTATTCTATCTGTTCTCTCTGCTTCCTTTGTTACCATCCTTTCATCATTCCCTGTGTGTTCGCCTTCCCCAGAGTTTTATCTAACCCTGTTATTATTTTCTCCTTTTCCACTCACAAATCTTTCTCGTTTCTGCTTCTTGTTCTTCGTTATCTCTTTCCCGGTTATCAGTTCATATCATTTCGCTATATTGATTTTTTTTTGTATTCAGCCCAATATGTGTCTTCTCTTCTCTCCTTCCATTTCTCTCTAATCACCATCTTCAGTCTTCACCAGTTACTTTCGTATCCATTTTTTCGTACTTTT
>NC_051415.1:8730168-8730256 GCF_015228065.2 Penaeus monodon
CCCCTTGGGATTTAGATTTTTTTTTGCATGTTTGTGATGATAATTTCATTTATTATCTACTGATGTTGTCGTGCTTATTGTTTACATT
>NC_051415.1:8730693-8731486 GCF_015228065.2 Penaeus monodon
GTCTAAATCAGCCTTCTCCTACTTCTCCCTTTCTTCTTCCTCTCTCCTCTTCTCTCCCAGTTTTCTTCCTTTCTCTGTTTCCTTTTCCTTTCCTCTTCTGTCATCTCCTTTCATCCTTTTCTTCTTCACTCTTTGTCCCCTCGTCTCTCCAGCAATTCCTCTTTTACAACTATCTCCCCTTTTTCATTTTCCTCCTCAATATTTCCTTCTTCCTTCATCTCCTCTTCATCTTTCTTCCTCCTCACTTCTTTCCCCTGTATTATCCTCATTTCTTTCCTCCTTCCTCTCCTCTCCTCTTCTACCTTTCGTCCTCCTTACTTCCCTCCTCTATATTATCCCAATTCCTCATTTCCTTTCTCCTTCCTCTCCTCTTCTCTTCTACCTTTCGTCATCCTTACCTCCTTCTTTTGTAGTCTTCCTATTCCTCATTTCCTTTCTATTCCCTCTCCTCCTCTCGTCTGTCCTTTCTTTTTATTTCCTTTATATACTCCTCGTTCCTCATTTCCTCCTCTCGTCTTCCTTTTCCTATCCTCGTTTCGTCTATATTCTCCACATTCCTCATTTCCTTCCTATTCCCTCTCCTCCTCTCGTCTGCCCTTTCTCCTCCTTATTTCCTCTATATTCTTCTCTTTCCTCATTTTCTTCCTCATCCTCCTCATCAACCTCTCCGCCGCCAAATGCCTTCCACGGCCACTCCCGTAGGATCAATGTACGAGCTCACCCTTGTGTTCTGGTATCATTAATGAGAGTGGCTCTGCTGGTCCTGCTCTGTATACTTACCACACAACGAGAC
>NC_051415.1:8731516-8731830 GCF_015228065.2 Penaeus monodon
ACCCAGCTCAGCAGGACGCCCACTTTCAGCATTGAATTTGTACTGCAACCACACCCTTTTCATATAAGATTTTACCTATTCATTTGTTTAATTTTAAGGTCCAAGCTTTAAAAAGAAGTAATATATCTCACATGCATAAAATTGTGCGTGATCATAAACATACTCTAGTACTACAATATAAGGTATTTACTCAACGTTGCATTTTTTTCCTTATCATGTTTACAGGCTACTCTTACAGAATGCATTAGCTTCAGTGTTGTTGCACCACAGGGCACTCATGTAGATTATCTTAGCATCTAAAAACTCCCCCCCCC
>NC_051415.1:8731873-8732163 GCF_015228065.2 Penaeus monodon
TATGCTCATATTAAGCATTAAGCATAAATAATATAAAAACACTATTAATCCTCATACGAACCTTTCCAACATCTGTCACAGTGAACAATATAGACTGTTCACTCACTCAAATGCATACGTAAATCTGTATACAATAGAATATTTTATGCAATCACTCAAATGTCAATGGATTTCTGTGTATCAATATTTATCGATGATTATGCTTTACCTTTGCCGAACGGAGGAAGTAATGTTTTTGCAATGGTCTGTTATTCATTTGTTGATTAATTGTTTAGCATGTAGGATTATGT
>NC_051415.1:8732323-8732846 GCF_015228065.2 Penaeus monodon
CAGACGACTTGTGATGAAAACTTACAAGTGGGCTGAATATTTTGCATAAACTAGTTGATAGTTCGATTCATTAAAGAGGACCTGGCAGCTAGGAAATTAATTTTCTTTTGCATGGTAGCTCTGAATTGAGCGTTTGGAGTGCTGCGCTCTCCGAAAGCTCTCTAGTTGTTGAAATTTTCCGGTTACACCTAAAAATGCTTATCAACACTTATCTCTAGCAATAGATATCTCAAAGTTGAAAATATTTACGAAGGACAAACAAGGCCATTCAAAATAGGAAGAAGAAAGACGTATCAGTAAGTGAAAGTGCCTGTATTTTATTCAGAATGCTCTAAATTTGTCGTTTTGATACCTTCTTCCTCCGAAGCCTTGATTATATATCAGTATTTTGATGTAAATCGTCTATAATCATTTCCGTGTGTTCTGACTATCTAATAACTTAAAACGGCTAATATTTCTATAACATTTACGTTATTATCGACTTTTAGTAGGCATCTTTAACCAAAAAAATTACACAAATAGT
>NC_051415.1:8734658-8734879 GCF_015228065.2 Penaeus monodon
ATATAAAGATTACAACAATCCCTTAGTGAACCTATTGTTGCTAATGCACTCCTCTGCAACCTTCACGTCTTTGATTTTACTTTTTCCTAGTAGGCAAATAGTAGGCAAAGGCCTTTGTTAAAAGACCGTAATATAAGGATGTTGATACAAAGAAAGAAGTTTTCAACGAAATATTTTTTTTCTTCTGAACTTTAATAAAACGTCGTAGTCTTTCATACACT
>NC_051415.1:8735677-8735862 GCF_015228065.2 Penaeus monodon
CGCCGGCCAACCCATCCCCAAGTACTCTCTCTCCGAACATTAATTGTCCCGTCGCAAATTCCGGCAAGGAGGAGAATTGATGCCTCCATCACACGAAACCTCCCCATAACGGAAACATTCATTCGTGGTGCAAGTTTATGTCGCTCATTATCAATGCGATGGGCAGCGAAGACGGACGGACAAGG
>NC_051415.1:8736360-8736643 GCF_015228065.2 Penaeus monodon
GAGTTCACTTATGCTTGTGTTATTATCTTCATTGACTTATTTACTACCATTGCCGACCCGCCATTTGGCCAAACACGCTATAATATTCTTTATCATTCCGTATATTCTTCGTCATGCTATATTCCCTTTATCAATACCCTTTTCTTTTCTCTGTACACTCAGTCTTACGAGGGTCATTATGAACGTTATACATAAGATGTTACCAAGTTTAGGAAAGACAAACCTCCTGTTCTACTCATATGTGTGGGAATATTGGCAAAACTTAAATTGTAAATGATGAACG
>NC_051415.1:8737055-8737711 GCF_015228065.2 Penaeus monodon
ATCTATGTGTGTGTGTGTATATGATATTATATGTAATATTGTTTGAGTATTTTTGCGGATTTCCTCCTTGGGCTCATATTATATGGCAGTTCCAGGTTTATACTGGTAGTAAATTAGTAATGGTAATGCTGATCCTGCAAAAGTAGTACAAATGGTTCTTGTATTGATGATAATACCTTTAATGATTAGTAGTAAATATCGATGAGATGGACACATATAATGAACTCATTCAGTATCGATAAAATCCTGAATAGAATTAGAAATTCGGGAAAAAAAATTGAAAAGAAATGATAAAAAAAAATATGAAATCTCCAAAGAATAATTACCGAGAGCGGAAAACATATTTAGATAACCATACCCACCAGGAATACCAACGACAATAAAACGAAAACAAACCCCCCCCCAAAAAAAAGTATTCCGAAATAAACAAACAAAAGCTGAGTCGAATCCCCATTCCCCATTCCCAGCATACCTTATATAACGAAATTCTCACCAGAAATTGGCCATCACGCTAGCCGAGCCTCTGCCGGCTTGGTCCCAACCCCCTTTAGGACGCAATTACAATAACAAATTCGTCACACGCTTAAATAATTGTTCCCTTGGTGATTGCAGCTCTAGGAGGTTGTTGGGGGGGTGGTTGGGTGGGGTTAAAGGAA
>NC_051415.1:8737851-8738148 GCF_015228065.2 Penaeus monodon
TTTAGAGAAGGAAAGGGTTGGGTGAAGGAGCAAGAGGAGAAAGAGGAGGAAGGAAGGAGGGTTAAAGAAAGGGTGCAGATCGGAGGGAAGGAGAGGAATGGGGAGGAAGGGTGAAGGGAAAGAAAGTGAAAAAAGGGAGGGCTGTGTGGGGAGGTTAAGAAAGGGAGGGGGAAGCAGAGGCCGGCTTAGTAGGGGAATTTGGGGAAGGGGAAGGAGTAAGATGGGGAGAAACGAGAGAAATCGGATAATAAGAGGTAGGCAAGAATAAAAAGAGAGGTTGAAGGACGTGGGGTTAGG
>NC_051415.1:8738194-8738559 GCF_015228065.2 Penaeus monodon
CTGGAGATCGTGGAGGAATGTTAAGGATATCAAAGAAGGTTGGGTAAAAGGAGGTACGAGAAGTGGAAGACGGAAGGAGAGGAAAGGGATAGGAGAAGAAAGCGGGGGAGAGGGGGAAGGAGAAAGGAGGAGGAGGGGAGATTGGAAGACGAAGAGCAACGGAAAGGGTAATTAGGAGAAGAGGGGAAAGGAGGGGAAGGGAAAGGTTGGGAGGAAGGGGGAAGGGCAGAGGTGGGGAGGGAGGGGGAGAGAGGGGGAAGGAGGGGGTGGGAGGGGTCAGTGAAATGGGCTACGTCAAGAATTAAGGGAAATTAAAGGAGTAGGGAGGGGAGTGAAGAAGAGCGGAGGAATGATGAGAATGAAAG
>NC_051415.1:8738840-8739025 GCF_015228065.2 Penaeus monodon
CGTTTTATCCCTTTACTTCCCCATCTTCTTTCCCTTCTCTTCTTTTTTGGTTATTTGGTCATTTAGTCCATATCTCGTCCCCCAGGAATTATTTATCATCACATCTACTATAGATTAACACGCACGCTGCAGTGACCGCATTACATATATTCTAGAGCCCACAACAAAACCACAACATAACAACA
>NC_051415.1:8740222-8741460 GCF_015228065.2 Penaeus monodon
TTAGGCTTATAGGCTGGGCGTGGCACCGGCATCACAGAATCGGATAAACAGTGCCACAGGACAGGGAAGGGTTCGATACTCCTGTAATGTAAACCATATATTTCCATTATATTCATAGCCTGGAGGACTTCCTTTCGGATAAGATTTCCTTTACAAAAATATTCATCTTTCCCTTTTTTTTTTAAAGGCCGGACGTAGAAATCCGCCTCAAATGTTCGTAAGCTACTTGCAAATCGACAGAGCTTGGAAAGATAAAATACTTGTGTGCAAAAATATAAGTAATGACTTATTGATTTATTCCATTTTTTTCACTTTTTATGTTGATGAAGTCGAAAACATTGAATCTCACTTTGTTTCATTTTGTTTCGCCCATACGCTATGCATCTACTTTCACCGTTACTACTACTTTGTGATAGTTCACTTATTTACTACTACCTACTAATAAATCATGTTTGATTACAGTAACATTATGGCTTATTATAAATCTTATACGGATATGAAATAAACCTCAGTCTTATCGTTGTTTTATCAAATACATTCCATGCCAAGAGAGTATTATCGTCAGAAATACATAATACTCAGCTCGACATTTGTTCCACTCCAACGAAAATCGTTACTGGATTAAGATTTTACTATTCCGCTCCCGCTGTTCCATGACCTAAGCATTTTCTTTCGTTCCTTTACCCTGCCCTCATGCCTGGGAAACAATTGCCTAGGTATGAAGGGCGGCGATATGATGTATTTTTCACCCTATCGGCTCCTCCGGATGCTTCTAATCACGTTGCAGCCTTACGATTCCCTCCTTACAAATCGATCCATACCATGCACTGTTACGTTCACTTATCCTCTCTTCACTATACCGTCAGTTCGGAATGGCAGTCGAGAGCTCACAATACTGTCTTCTCACTGTATTCCTCCTTGGAGAGACAGCCCTCACTACACACCTACTCATTTATTCATAGCCTCACAGGGCAGTCCCAGGCTCTTAATTACACCCGGCAATACTTGCATCAAAATTATATTGACGAAACAACTAACAAAAGACGACAATTATAACGGGGCTGCCACTGGGAAGGACCAAATTCGTCCGATGAGGAGAGGAAAAATCACCTGTATGTCCTGTGGCTACAAGGATGAAAATGATCCGTCACGCAAGATCTTTTTCGGCGACAATGCTCCTGTGCATAAAGTATGGAACACACGAAAGATCTTGAATGAAGTAACAAATGGTCATGATT
>NC_051415.1:8741487-8741643 GCF_015228065.2 Penaeus monodon
GCCTTCGCAGGCCGAATCGTTATTAAAACTTATATGAAGGAAGGGTGGGGGACAGGGGTGTGTAATGCTTGCGTGAATGAACTGCGTCGGTTACTTAATGCTGCGTGGCAAAAGTAATGCCTGGGTTTCCATGTGTGTAAGTAGATATGACCAGCA
>NC_051415.1:8742971-8744113 GCF_015228065.2 Penaeus monodon
ACAAGCACCTACACTCCTACATAACAACAAACAAAACAGAAACCCACTCCACTCTAATGTACATGTCGACACCATGAATACCTCTTCATCAAAGGCTACTAAAATCATTATCATCGTCGCCATCATCGCATAGCAGCTGAGACAGGTTCTTAGTTAAGGCAGCTGTAGCCTTGTTATAGCCGCTAGAACAAAGACAGAGTCAACAGTGCTTATTAGGCCTCGTGAGACAGACAGTCACAAATGGTGCCACCAAGAGGCGCTGACACTCTACGGAGATATGTTAGCAAGGCTGTTATGTCTCTTCTGTTGTTGGCTTTTATGTATGCTCTGCTGTTTTACTCTGATATTTGTGTTCATGTGAGTTAGATGTGGTAATTTCCAGACGTATAGCCTTATGAATCAACTCAACGCCATTACTTAGAAGTTCTTTGTCTAGTAAAGCCCTTTCTGTGATGTTAGGAAACGACCGTCATTTTGAATCTGTTACGAGGAAAGCTTTTGTGTTTGTCCTTCCACATGCGAGATAATTGATAACTGACACAACACACTGTGCAACAGACGTAAGGGCGCATGTGAGAAGCGGCACGCCTTTGTAGCAACAGGTAAGAGTAACAAGCCAGAGGTTCCCTAACTAAGGACAAAGTGGAAGAGATGAAGTGGAAGAGGGTTTAAAGAGGAAGAAATGGCTAGGAGGACGAGGTAAAAGCGAAGAAGATTAGGAATGGAGGAGATAAAGAGCAGATGCGATGAGAAGGGACTGGGATCTGGAAAGAAGAGTAGAGGAAATTGGAATCAGTACCATGATTATAAAATAGGCAAAATATAGAAGCAAAAAGAAGCTGCATTTATGAGAGTATGGTAAAATTATGTCAGGAAAGATGAGACAGGAAACTAGGGAAAGCAAAAAAAAAAAAAAGAGGAAAAAGGAGGGAGAAAGTGAATAAACTCATCGAGAAAGAGGTTAAGAGGGGTTAGAAGAGGAGGGAGGAAGAGGGAATGGGGACATGGGAAGGCGAGGAGGCTGAAATGAGACAGGGGAGAAGGATGGGTCATGCCCTGATGGGCTCCCTCGGGGAAGGAGTGTGCGGAAGAGCACGGCTAGTACAGAGAGGTTTTAACACCGGGGGAGAAATAAGTCTGCT
>NC_051415.1:8744492-8744806 GCF_015228065.2 Penaeus monodon
TATCAATAATACCAGCATCAATCATATGGATACATGCCTTAAAAGAAATGCAATATACACTAGCAAAAGTATATACAGTCTGCACATTTAGCATAAGCATGCAACAACCCAAGAACAGAGGGAGAGGAGACTCTGATGAACAAGCTGTAGCACTCATGCGAGATCCTAGGCACAGTCGTTAAGCTGATGGCGTACAGGTCATGTGTGGTAGCTAAGGGCTTTATGGGCCCTCATTATTGTGTATTTACACCTTTGTGGGGCGATAACCCACCTGTACATGAGATTACTTGTACCCTCTTCTCCTCTTCCTCCCC
>NC_051415.1:8745198-8745342 GCF_015228065.2 Penaeus monodon
GGATGCGAAATGTAATAAAGAGAAGAGTGGGCATGGTTATGTGCTTTAGAAGATTCGCTGGTTTCTAAGGTGAATGAGTTACGAGCTTACAAGATTTTATGGGTCTATGATATCTATTCATCTCTCAATTTAACATAGTACTGC
>NC_051415.1:8746502-8746658 GCF_015228065.2 Penaeus monodon
GTTTCCTTCAAAGATGTTTAATTTCAGGATATTAGCTGTGGCGGAAGACAATTAGAAAAAAGTTGAATCTCCTTAGAATCTCCTTGTGATCTTCGAGTGTAGGAAGGATGTTCTCTGTATTGGATAAAAACAATGTTTTCTACCTAGCTTGCCTCT
>NC_051415.1:8747079-8748368 GCF_015228065.2 Penaeus monodon
TGGAGAGATAAAATCCTTCGTGTTGCATAACCGATGAGAGATGGACATCAGCACAGCGCCAAAGAAAGAATATTACGAAGACAAAAACTAGTATATTGCTCCCTTCTTTTTCTTGTGCATGCGAATATCGTGTCCACAACTTTCTAAAAAAAAAAAAAACGAATGTTGACGGCAGCGATATATTTCTGTGTACTAGTTTTTGGTTTAAAGACGCCTTTTTCCAACATCTCAAGGGTATGTGTGATCTCGCTGCACGGACCCTTTGGCCTGGATGCCTAAACTGTGTGTGGATAGTATCCTTTGATAAATCTGAACATGCTTAGTTAGATTCGGCAGTTTCTTATACTCTAATGTACAAAACCTCAAAATAAGTTACATGGTAGCTATTTGACATTTTTTTTTAATGAAAGTGTTAGGATGGTCGTTTATGAATCCAAGAATTCTTAGACTAAGAAAGTATGTGCTTGTGTCTTTCGCAGGAAGATTAAAGGGTGATCAAAGAATCCTAGAAATATTGCCTGAACTCTTACTCATGTACTTGGTTAAAAATTCTTGAAACACTCCCCTAAGAATCTGTGTGTTTTATGCCACAGGAACTTCCCACTTTTTTCATCTTGCGCCGTAAGTCTAATAAACGCTCTTCTCAAGGCGTTCTGTGAAGAAAATGCTTTATTGCCATTCTACTTTGAAACTTAATACTATTCTCTATTTCTTCTTTCTCCATTTACAACAATGTCTGGTCAGTAGAGAACGAAAGAGCAGAGAACTGGTGCGATTCACTGGAAACGCTTGGGGAGATATTTGTGGTGATTTATTGGTTTTTAAACAAATCGAAAATTCTTCTAATTACATGCAATTCACTCCCATCCATTTCGATCCCATTCATCCATTGCTTCCTATTTGTTTCCGTAAAACTGGAAATAAACAAATCTTTAATTAATACGTGTTTTATAATTACATCTTACATTTAATACAATTTCAGTTAACAATCCTATTACATTCTCATTAAATGTAGTCTCTATATAGTAATATATAATTCAATTATTCTAATATGAGAATGTCATCAGATTACATAGACATACCCTGACAAGATTATTTATCCAAATGCCCTATAGATGTCGTAGAAAACGAAGGTAAACTCATTCATCTTATCTATTTATTAGTAATATCGCAATGAAGATTAACTCATTGGTTGTAGCTGTATACAACATGGCCCAACATAGAATACAACATCTTATTTAAGTTTGGTTGATTAAGTGTAACGACTGATAAAAGAAAATCATGTTTTA
>NC_051415.1:8748783-8749027 GCF_015228065.2 Penaeus monodon
CCCTACATAATCATATTAATTTGATTCACAACACTCATGATTATGCTTACCTTCGCAAGCATCAAAAACAGAGAGAAAATATTCATGCCCTCAATATATCTGGCCGAAAAAATGTTATCCTCAAAACAGTCACACTGGCAAAGGCATCACTCTCAATCCATCTAGTTAGTCCATATTCTTGCAAAGTTTACTTGCATGTCACGTATCTCCTTTCTCCGCTATTTCTCTCCCTCCTCCATGCTCG
>NC_051415.1:8749131-8749444 GCF_015228065.2 Penaeus monodon
TTCACACACACGCACTATTAAAACAACATAAATCTCACGTCACGGTGAGAGGCGAGTCCACAGCTGCCTCGAGGCCATTCATCCCCAGGAACCAAAAGTGTTGCTTGTGTATCACGCCGCCTCGCTCGCTGGCATACGTAAGCACCTCCCCCGACATCTGGGTACGAACTCTCTTCCTGGAGTCCTTGGCGTCTTCTGCAGAGATTATTGGGATGGCAAAGGGATCGCTGTTACCGGGAAGGAATGCCTGGTTAGAAGGCGGCAATTGGAACATAATGGTTAGAAATGCTGGAATATAGGCAAATGCCTACAA
>NC_051415.1:8749485-8749559 GCF_015228065.2 Penaeus monodon
GGGTTGCTGCTCATAGGGTAAAAAGGTGAGATACGAATATTGTTTGAGAATGTAAAAGCAAAACTAGACAACTG
>NC_051415.1:8749661-8749800 GCF_015228065.2 Penaeus monodon
GAACGAACACATCTTTTTTTTTCCTCTTAGTTATTGGCAATGCATGTTGTAAAGCCTTTGTGTTTTGTAAAATATCTCTTGGATAAGGTTTCTTTCTTCTCCTTCGCCACTGATCATTATTTTCCAAATAGCTTACATT
>NC_051415.1:8750019-8750345 GCF_015228065.2 Penaeus monodon
TTTTTATCAACAAACAATCCATTCCCTAGTCTCGTGATCTCATATAAGATTTTTTTTCTACATTCCATGAGCATGTTCTTTATTTGCAATATTAAGGCAATAATCATGTTTTAAAAGAAAATATCCTCTTCGGGATATCCAAAGAAACATTTTTTTTATATCTTCTTTGATCAGGCACTTGCTGTTGCTTTCAATAATAAAAAAAAATCCCTGGGCTCTGATCAGTTAAGCATAAAACTCTGATGTCTTTTACCGGAACTGCTCCTTGAAGTCAGGTTAGGTCATGCAGAAAACGATAATGATGACGATTTTAGATATTCGTAAAG
>NC_051415.1:8751769-8752183 GCF_015228065.2 Penaeus monodon
GGAACGTTCCATTTTGGCAAAGATACTTTATTCTAAAATGCAAAGAGAAACCCGTCTCACGAATGTTACATCACCGCGGGTTGCTGAGCTTTGAGGTCTTTGTGAGGACCAATAGAACCAGTCTATAGATGACATACAACAGCGCTGTGGGGAATCTAGGCCAGCCTTCTCTCCCTTCATAGAAATTCTGGAACACAGGGAGATGCAGCATCCTTAGCGAGGCTGGGTGCTCGGTCAGACCTGTACTCCCGTGTGCGAAATTTTCATTAAGTTGTGATGAATTGCTGCTGGAAAATCCGAGCTTTAGATTGAAGTTGAAGCCTTGGGGTAACTTTAACAAGAAAATTGGAAGTGGTAAACGCCGGATTCGTGTGGGTCTATTTAGTGGTAGAAATCGTTTGAGTAAGCTTATTG
>NC_051415.1:8753483-8753748 GCF_015228065.2 Penaeus monodon
AATTATTAGCAAAGAAAAATCCCAAAGCAAATCCCTTGCCTCATCCTCTTCAGTCTGCAACATACTTGTTTCGTGAAAATAAAGACTCTTGTTTCAAGCGAGGCGAGAGTTCCCTAGGCCAGGACTTAATCAGTGAATCAAACACATTGATTATAGCTTTATTAAATCTGGGGGATGATATAATTTATTCACATCATTGTTCCATTATTAGTGAAATGATATTTAGAGGTAAAATAGTATGGAGATTACGGGAGGAGGAATTAGT
>NC_051415.1:8753838-8754098 GCF_015228065.2 Penaeus monodon
GGGAAAATCTTTATTTTCTGTACCTTTGCTAATGGGAATGGAAATGAGAGGAAAATGTTAAAATAATTATGCATTTTTCTTTGGTTATAGCAGCGACTATGGTACTGATAATGAAAACGGATCAAAGTAACATTATTGTGATAATGAAAGTATATATAATAATAATAAAATAGCAAGTGTATACCACAGTCGTATTGAATTACAATACTTGTGTTCTGAATATACATCGCTATTGACATTGTCACATTTGTTCTATACGG
>NC_051415.1:8754144-8754273 GCF_015228065.2 Penaeus monodon
GGCATATGAGATAGCAGTAAGGAAAATATGAAATAGGATTGAACATGAATTTCAAGAAATATAAAAGTCTCACTGGAAAAAAAAAGTTGGATAAAAAAAATAGAAAATAAACAGGAAAAAAAGTACCCT
>NC_051415.1:8754381-8754488 GCF_015228065.2 Penaeus monodon
GCTGGCCCGTGAAATCCAAAATACTGCAGTAAGAGGCCGTTGCAGGTTTACCTCTGAGACAGGCAAAAGCCGCCCACATTAAAACCTGGAAGCGGGGAGTCAAAACG
>NC_051415.1:8754794-8756135 GCF_015228065.2 Penaeus monodon
ATATAGTATTGCTGTATGATCACTTCCTGTATGGCTCATATTCATGGAAAACTTCGTTCAGCGGATCCTAATGTGAAAAGCCATATTTCACAGAGCGCGCGGAGCCTTCCCTTTAGCTCACCGCCGGCTCGACCACGATATTTCATTATCGTGACGGCGTACCCAGTGCCACCCGTCTGTAATTAATGGCACCTCTACTAAATTCCATTTACTAGCAACAGCTCTTGACGCTGTAACCCTTCCTTAGAGAGATATGCGGTATATACCTGAACTCGACGTGTGACAAAAACAGAAGCGTATATCCGGGTCTCGTTCAAGAGTTTTCAAGTTCGCTGTAACCAAGTCAACTCTAACTTTCTGTTAGTTACAGTTATATACCCGTATGACACAACACGTTCTGTTGCAAGTGAACAAGAGAAACGTTTTTCCATCGACTGTTTATAATCGGATCGATCTGGTGGGTTCTCTGATTTGATACAAGCAAGATAAACTGTAATGAGTCAGCTGTAACCCTGTCTTAGTTACAGAAGCTAGTTATAATTATATACCTATTCTCAAAAAGAAAGAAAGAAAATAAAAAAACAGGAACGTTCCTCCATCGGGTTACATTCGTGGGCTTTCAAGTGTGGCGAGTCTGAGTCAACTTGTTGTCAAGCGCATACACGGGGCGTGTGTATTCAACAGTCAATAGCCACGAGAGCTCGGTCAGTGCGGCGGGGAAATAAATGGATAGAACCACATTAGCTTTAATTACGAAGCTCATTTAGACAGTAAACGAATCCCAATAGATTTAGCCAACGGATCGAAGCGGCAGATTTGTTTAATGTTTAGGGTCATTTTGCGGAGAGGATGAAATAGGGTAAAGTTCATGGTGTTTCTAGCGGTCGACGTGGCAGCCATATTTCCGAGTATGGATTACGGTGGGATTTGTGAAGTCAGATTTAATGGTTTGTCCAAAATTAAGGGTCGAATAAGCATCAAGAGAAGGATTAATTTCTGATATATTCCATTTTTATTACGATAGCTGTTAACTTAGTATTTGCCTTCTGCGTGGGAACTTTGAATCAGCGTTGGCGTAACAGTTAACTAGTTTACTGCGATAAGATTGGTTTTAAGACGATATGAAATGTAACTAATTTCTAACAAGTCTGAAATAACACAGAGTGTGCTCTAAGCTGCCATATATATATTTCTTTCTGTTTGTCGTACATTCCACGCGGAATCTAAAGATATATGATACAGAGTAAGTAAGAGAAATATTGTAGTACTATTGTAGCCTCTTTCGCACTCTCGTCCCCTGGGCTTTTTATAAAATCTTCTTATATAGTTAGCTAGCTAGCT
>NC_051415.1:8756218-8756521 GCF_015228065.2 Penaeus monodon
CAGGAACATTTACATGAGCACCTATTCCTTTCAAAAATCGGTTCAATAAGTAAGGCATAGCTATGAGCACCTTAAAAGATATGAGACACGGAAATAATAATCAGACTGGTCCGTGACATACCGACAGATCCAGAAGCGAAAAGGGACGAAAGCCTGCCTAGTGTAAATCACAAGTTCCTGTAGGTACAAAGGAAATGGCGAGTAGGTACTGCTACAAAGGAACGCTATTTTGCCACATCGATAAGAGAGAACCTTTGGTCAAGGACTCCAAGAACCCGTGACCGTGTATGTATGTGTTTATCT
>NC_051415.1:8757632-8758413 GCF_015228065.2 Penaeus monodon
CCCTTTCTTTAGGCTGGCAAAACTGTGCGCCGTCCTCCGCCCCTCGCCATGACAGGGACAAACGTCTGTCAGTCCCGAGATGAATGATGTGCGGAATCAAGCTCCAATTTTTAAACGAGGGTTATACATATGAATAGTTGTGATGTATCATTTGTTTCCCTCCACCCCCTCCCCTAGCACTATTTTTCTGTAGATTAATCTTTCAGTTATCCGATTAACCAGAGATTGCACTGTACCAACGGAGGATTACTTGTGTTGTACGATTTTTTAGTGCCGGCCAGAGAAGCCTGTATCAGACTAAGCTGAGCACAAGTTACAGGATTTTGTACTCTGGTCCAGGGTTGGAGGAAGTTGGGTTAAGCATAAGTTTGGCAATATTTAGGCTAAATAAGATTATAATAATGATGCAAGATCATAGGTTGGCAGATTGAGAGGAAAGGGTACGATCGTTCGCCTATTAAAAACCATTGTTTTTTTCCACTGTACGTTTATTGCTCTAATAATGAAAGTGAATGTTTATAAGAATAATTGCAACGATAAAATAATAAAATCTAAGTAGAAACAAATATAAATAGGTTAAGCTATAAAACAAATCAACTTTATGGCTTCAGAACCCGTACACGAATTTAGTTTACAGTAACGCAATTAAGCAGTCTCAGTGTAGTACTCTCTAACATTGTTGAACAGCTGAGTCCAGTGGTGCCAATACGTCTCGCTTTTGGGACAGATGTGCGCGCCAACCCAGGAAAATATTCTACCTGGGTCTGTTAAACGGGCAAAT
>NC_051415.1:8758678-8758814 GCF_015228065.2 Penaeus monodon
TTTGCACATTAATCTTGAAAGATTATATTGATTACGAGCATATACATTTCCCTCCGCTTGATTGTATATCTTCGGAAATGAAGTGCAGTCCAAGTGTTTTATTTGTCCAGCACATCATGCCAAACGTTGCTCTCGT
>NC_051415.1:8762577-8762812 GCF_015228065.2 Penaeus monodon
TCGTGTGTCTTGGATGTCACTTAGCCAAGAAAGGAAGTATTATAATGTTCTTCTAACTCTTTAATGTCTAGGAATGTGTGTGCGTAAGTTGTTCTCATTTGCAATCGTGCAAACATTGTTAACATTATCCTCTCCAACGAACCAATGTTTGAATGTCCTTAACCTAATGTTTGTGCAAACTCGAGATGAAGTAATTGCATATTCCAAGAAGTTGCACTGGCATTACATTTAAGCT
>NC_051415.1:8763839-8764247 GCF_015228065.2 Penaeus monodon
GTATGTAAGGTGATTCAACCAACACTAGACACACACTAGTTATTTAAGTGGTATTGCCTTATCTCGCTTATATGCTCTTAATCATATGATAAAGGGACACTTTCATAAATCTAATGATCATCATATACTCTCATATAAGATTTATCTGTAATGATCCTAGTATATAATGAAAAATTAGTACAATGCGTCCTAGGTGATGTGGAGGTCTTGTAGAGCAGTAGGAAGGCCCTTAAAGTGCAGGGCCACTCACCTGGTGCGGAAACATGCTTACCTGCGCTCATAGCTCTCATCATAAGTTCTATGCCCCTCGTGGCCCCTGGAAATAGGTCTGCGTCCTAGGGAAGGAGGCTCTTGCCAGGGCCCTAAAGCAGGGCCCACCGGCGTGAAAACCTGGCTCGAAGTTGCCCT
>NC_051415.1:8767444-8767619 GCF_015228065.2 Penaeus monodon
TCGTCCGTCCTTTTATCGTAACAATTTACTTGTATCGGAAAGATCTTCGTTAAGAAATTAGCCTAAGTACGAATTTGCCTTTACGATAACCTGCAATATCGGACACCGAATACTTTACACGGTGGTTGTTATTCATGTCCGAAATATAAGGCGAGTCCCTTGTGAAGTATTTTGC
>NC_051415.1:8769266-8769705 GCF_015228065.2 Penaeus monodon
TATAGGAATACTCTTGACCTACTACATTTCGAAAAAAAGGACACAGTAAGTCTTCTATCAAACTCGGTCCCGATTTGCACATACTTTCGTACATATATGTATAACCTATTAATGCGTACCCTCCCTTCCATCCTCCCCCCCCCTTTCCCCTGCCCCTTGAATAGAAGCTGGAATTACTCTCACTCGCTCAGAAAAACACGGTCACTAATTGCGGTGCAGTTGTTCGCAATTTCTGTTTCGAAAAGAGTTTTATTGGCTAACTAATTTTCCACGTTTACCGAATAGCACAGCCTGAATGCTTATTACCCCTTCGCTCAACAGTCTAAATGAATTAATGGGATTTTAGTGGGAGAGTTTACTTCTATGAAAAATGGATGGGTTTCTTGCAGCGAAGCGAGAAGTCTGGTGATTTTTTTTCTTGTCTTGATCAATTAATAGA
>NC_051415.1:8777441-8778547 GCF_015228065.2 Penaeus monodon
TTTTTTTTATAATTTCTAATAAAATAAAATATTATCTAAGCTCATATACATATTTCCCTTTCTTCAAAAATAGACCTACATATCTGCAGCTCACTAACCATAAAAAAGGGATTAATAAAATCCCCAACTTTCAACAAAAAAAGTTGAGATTACGCTCGACTACAGATACACTGTGGTCAAACCTGGCCGACCGAACTCACTGTGTGCGGCTGCCGATCCCCTACCCAGGTTGAGGGGCTCTGCTCGCGACAGTTGAGGCATTTTTACCACATTCATTTTTCGCCCTTTGTCCTTCTCTTGCTGTCTGTGAAGCTGAAAAAAAGGTATTGCGAGGAAGTAAGGAAAAAATGAAGAGATTTTCTTTTAAGGTAATGGTAAGGAGATGATAATACTGATAGCAGTTATCTCATGTCGAATATGTTTGACATGAGAAGTTTAAATTCGATTGATTCTACCGGTTTTTTGGTACTCTTGTCCTTCTTACTCTACCCTTCTGTCTATTTTCAATGAAACTGTCCATTGTTTGTGTAAATATAACACGTAGATTAACATACTACGTTTAAATATATTCGTACTTAAACGTGTTTAAAGAAATACGTTGATAACAATATATATAAAGTATATACTTTAAAATTTCCATTATATCGAACGAAATCACATAATCAACCTCCAGATTAACATTTAAAGGTTCAATTAACAAACCAGAAAACTATATTTAACCGTGGTTTTGGTTTAAAGTATATTTGAGTTACGTGGCCTGACAGTACCTTTTTACAAGGCTCCCAGATTTCAATTCATTTAGAAGCATTAGCTTTAAAACACGTTAGAGGGCTAATGGGCGTTTGGAAACAACGACAATGTAGGCAGCACTACGAGGTGTCGTTATTGATTTGACCTTTTATATAAATTTATGCTATTTTCATATTACATAACACTCAATACATAACGTTATTTTGCCGTTACACCTGTGAACTATATAAATGCTGCAATGAAATATGAAGTATGAGCTACTTAAGGGTTTTTGACGATAATGATTATTATTTTTTTGTTGATATATCAAATACAATCTCTTATATGCGTTTTTTTTCTAGTGGTTGTCTGATTAC
>NC_051415.1:8784083-8784863 GCF_015228065.2 Penaeus monodon
ATACGAAATTGATACGAAGAAAAAGCAGACCGCAAGAACTGTGAAGAGAAGCCGACATTTCGCAACTTTGATGATTGATACCCTGATTGGAAAAGTAATCTCTCTTCATTAAGATAAGACATTCTCTTTTATCTCGGAAGGAAAATGAAGCAGTGACGGGTATCTTGTTTACTTCCCCGTCCAACTGCAGGAAAGAACAGGGAGGCGGAGGAGATCTATAAACTTATAAACATTTAGTGATTTCTTTCTTACTGTTTTACTTTTTTCTGTTATTAGTGTGTTATATTATTGTCTTCTATTCATTTTTTTTACCTGTCTGTCATTTTTATCTTTAAATGTAATTTTGAAATCTAGCTGGATATTCAGTAATTTGGTCACTCGTTTCTAAAATGTACATTTATAGTTCAGAAGGGAAGTAGGTCTTATTATTATTTACAAACATATAAGCAGTTAAACAAAATCATATGTTCATATATATTCACATATATGTTACAAAATAATTATATACACACACAAAAACGAAGGCAGATATGGATCTCTGTTTTAGTTCATACAAATAACCATTATAAAGAGAAAAAGGGGGTTATTGAAACCTGTACAAATATTAAATAACGGAAAAAATGGTCTGCATTCCACGAGTTTCTCAAGATTATTACGCCTCCGCTATCTCACTCTTGCGTTATTTGTTCTGTCTTGAACACTATAGCTCTTGTTTCGAAGATCACTGATCTTGACCTCTTTTATCACGTATGAAAAAGTGAGTCTTATCAAGCGTCTGAA
>NC_051415.1:8785037-8785241 GCF_015228065.2 Penaeus monodon
GCCTGTATTGCAGCTAGTCTAAACACTCACTCTGCATGTGTGTTACGGGTCTCTCTAGTCCAGCTTGCTTGTTTTTATTGTACTTTTGTGTGCTTGGGACGCCGGCCAAACGCTTAAGGAAGCGTTTGTCAGTAAAGCAAGCGAAATAACAAATGCAGACGCATAGAAACATACAAACGCGCTTACGCACACATACACACTCCC
>NC_051415.1:8787516-8788648 GCF_015228065.2 Penaeus monodon
ATCAATATGCATCTGTAGAATTGAAGGGGCGAATCAGTGAAATCTCAAAGACCAACACGAACTCCCCTTCCTGCCGGCTCCCAGCGAGGAACGAAATCTGCAAGATCTCTCTTTCTCTCTTCAACTAATGAGAAATAGCATGTGGTGCATAAACTGGAAGTCCTTATCGCGACTGAGGACTATACGAGTGTGGTTTATTTTGCGTTAATGATTCCTTTCAGCTTGGGTCGGTTTGCTTGCTGTTGTTGGAGAGGTTCTGAGGTCTTTCTTCGTTCTTAGGTAAACATTCCTAACAACTGCGCGGCGACGGATCACGAGACTCCTGGTGCCGATGGATTCTTCTCACCCTCCGCCGTCCATGCCTGAAGGTCACCAGTGAAAATGCGGGGCAAAGAACTCATGGAGATGGAAAAACTAGTGTATGTGACGATGTACGTAAATTATCTACTGCCCCACAGGAGGTCTGTCACCCTCCTTACTTCCGCCCCGGACGACAAACAATCTTTAACGTAGGGCCGAGGAATAATCACAATGAAAGGATTACACTAGCCTTTGAGACTGAAATACATATAGATTATATCATGCAAGGGCCACAGCCCCCTGCTTTGACAAACATACACACGCACTACTAAGAAACATTACCGGAGGACACCAGTATCCGACACTAGATGACATGTATTGTCTCATGATATTCGTGTACTGAGTGCAGTGCCATCTTCTCAGTAGACAGAATAGTAGGAATAGGAATTTCCCTCCTGCGGAAGACCCGTGCTACGGAGCCACAGCCGGAATGACACGGGTCTAGCGCTTCAAGAAGACTTCGCGATGGCTTATTGTGAAATGTTTGTGGTCGCTGTGCTACTTCATGCATGAGATTGACACTGCTTGAGTTGTGCTACCGTCATGGACTACCGCACAGAGAAAAGAAATCCCCTGCACCATATGTAGACATCTCGATCTCATAGATTAGTTTTTCTCTTTTTTTACCTAGGCTTCATTCTGCAGTGAATGCTTGGAGGATTGTTTTTCTTCCTGCTCCCCAGCAACAGGGTCGAAAGGACCTATCCGCCTGCATTCATTGATTTACTGAACATCACATATGTTGGTTGTGCAGCTAATTTTCCTATTTTTC
>NC_051415.1:8788726-8788862 GCF_015228065.2 Penaeus monodon
GGATCTCACGCCATGAATCCTACACATATGATGGAATAGGGTGAAAGGTACTACTTCCATCGTGATTCGTTGCGGAATAACTACAGTTCATGGTGCGAAGCTGTAGATTACACGCTAATGAAGAGAGGTAATATGG
>NC_051415.1:8788910-8789046 GCF_015228065.2 Penaeus monodon
GGAAATCGTTGGTTATATAATGCACTTCTAGAAAACTTGATGTAAAAGAAGGGGTATTGTTTTATTCATGTGGAATACTCTTTACCTACAAAGGCCTGGATTACGGAATCACAAAAATGTAATATCATTAACATTA
>NC_051415.1:8789862-8789971 GCF_015228065.2 Penaeus monodon
AAACCAAAGAAACACTTATTCGATATGAAACTTTTTACACTTCGTCATTAAGACTGAAGTTACCACAATATTTTATTTCGTGACTATAAGGTTACATCTGCTAGCTTGG
>NC_051415.1:8791275-8791350 GCF_015228065.2 Penaeus monodon
GGATAATCGTTTAAATAACAAATGTTCATGCACTAACAGTCTAACTACTTCATTGTTCTGTACTTGCCGAAGAAG
>NC_051415.1:8791446-8791528 GCF_015228065.2 Penaeus monodon
TTTTCATAACTATTGATGTGAACTTTGATCCCATTTTACACTAAAATTAATTGATTTCAACTCCGCAGACCTGAGGAATATT
>NC_051415.1:8791918-8791996 GCF_015228065.2 Penaeus monodon
CAGTGTGCATGGTAGTTTCCATGTACACTGTGAGAAATATAAAAATTATTTCTCATCTCTAGTCCCTTCCCTATCATT
>NC_051415.1:8792096-8792191 GCF_015228065.2 Penaeus monodon
AATAGGTGTTTAAGCAATCACGTAAACGACAGGTGTGAATTACTCCATAAAGGTTTTAACTGCCCCTTCCCTTTATAAAAGATCCCCCCCCCCCC
>NC_051415.1:8792435-8792824 GCF_015228065.2 Penaeus monodon
GAAAAGACACTTTTATGAACTAGAGAAAAGTCGTGACAAAAATGAAGCTTCTTTAGAATTCATCCATTTTTCTTTCCCGAAAATGGGAAATGAATATCGCATAAAAGCACGATGTAATGATATTGCTAAAGTAAATCATAATCCTTAATATATTGTTTAAGACATTATTGTGAGCTTTAAGTTCCTAAGATTCCTATATGTCTAGATAGACATACTAATAATTTTCGGAGCAAGGATTAATGTTCATACGGAAGATAAAACAATACAAAAATAATTGTTGATGTTTTTGTCGCCAAGATAAATTGCTCTCCATAAACCTAACAGAAGTATGGTGGAACTAAGTGTGTTTATATATGTCCAAAGAAAAATGGAACATAAGTGGATAAAAC
>NC_051415.1:8793747-8794220 GCF_015228065.2 Penaeus monodon
TTCATTATAAACCCCGACATATCCCGACACAGCCATTTTTGTCCTGGGCTGCGACTATTCAAATTAACGAGGTAATCAGACAAAATAATTCCCTCATAAGTCACGCCTATACAAAGAGAAACAACGAATGACTTACGGCCGTGTTTAGATGCCTGAGGACGCAAGAGCAGGCAGTAAATTAGAAGTGACAAGGAGTCTTTTGCTTCAGGGTCTTCTTGAACGAGCCTTTGATGAGTGGCTTCAGGATCCTTGCCTTTTTTTCCTTCCTTTCTGAATCTGCTTAGTTGTCATGGTTTTGGACCTTCCCTTGGACCCTTTTTAAGGGATATATATTTTTAAGGGGGTTTACTGTACCATGTGTCTTTCATGGTTTGTATTTGTTGTTCGTTCGTTCGTTTATTCTTGTCTCTCTCCCATTCACACCCTTTCTTTCTCCATATGGATGAATCTGTCTTCGTCCACATTTGTTTATG
>NC_051415.1:8794325-8795418 GCF_015228065.2 Penaeus monodon
CCCTCTATTCCACTATTACTATTTTGTCGTTGAATCCGTTGATTTGCCTTTGACCATATTTCTTTTTCATTTTTTATCTCCCTCCATCTCCCTGTTGATATATCCGTATGTGTCTTTATATCCCCTTTTCCGTCTATTTATCTATCAATCTTCCCATCCGTTTCTCTCCTCCTCTTTACATGCTAATTACCCTTTATCACTTCTTACGGTTTTCCTTTCCTCTCCATTTTTGTTGATGAATCAGCTGTATTTCCTTTCATCTTTGCATTTTATTTCATCTCTTATTTACATTTGTAATGTCTCCACACTAATCAGTCTGTATGTATTTGTTCGTTGTTTTTTATGTCTATTTATGTATCTATCTTTCCATTTTTTTTCTCTCTCTCTTACTATCTCCATCCTAGAAATCCTCAGTCTTCTTTTGCGGTTTTCTTTCGATTCTCTCTCTTCCACTGTCTCCCTATTCCTGTCGCTGATTTGCCTTTGTTTCTCTCTCCACATTTATATCTCTATGCATACTCATTTATCTTTTTTTTTTTGTCTATTCATCTATGCGTCTACCTATCCATTTTTTCCCTCTCCCACTTTTCTTCCCAATTATCCTTAATCTTTTCTCGCGGTTTTCTCTCTCTTCCCTCCCTTCCTCTCTATTCCGGTCGCTGAATCATCTGATTAGCCTTTCGTGTTCGTCCGTCTGAAGTGTTTTGGTTTCCTCGACAGCATTCCTGTTTATGTCAGGGTGAAAGCAATTCCACATGAGATTGTTTGTCATAGTTTGCTTTGGTTTGCACGAAGCCAAAGCAAATCCGTTTCCTCTCCTTGCGGTGTCGGCAAATTCTAATAAATTAATGCGAACTGCTTGCATAAGATCTTAATCTAAATGCGTAGCTTGGATTATTTCACACTAATTGCGCGAAGGTTGAAATTAGTTTTAGAATAATAGATGGCGTGACTTGTTTGTTTTTGCTTTCTTGCCTTTTAAACGTGTGCGATTGTTTTAAAATTTCTTGAATCTTTCGCATGTCTCACCGAGAGGAAAAATGCCTACGTTTTTGTTCAATTTTTTAACGCTTGCCTCATCACATTTCGCACG
>NC_051415.1:8795450-8795667 GCF_015228065.2 Penaeus monodon
CGTATTCACGTACTTTGTAAGATACAGGCATAGAGCTCTGTCTTTATTTTTCCAAATGTGAAAGAGATTCAAAACTAATCTTTCTTACAACAAAGACTCTTTTTAGCTTTGTGTTCACAGCAGAATGGTTTCCGATTGTTCATCTTTGAATTCATGCCTACCAACTGTTCTTTTGACTTTTGTTAACTGCACGAAAGACTTTTTATTACATAGTTAT
>NC_051415.1:8795716-8795790 GCF_015228065.2 Penaeus monodon
AAAAGAAATACTTCTTATTCCTATCAGCTTCTTCGCCGTCATTTGTCTGCCTTCGCGTGTGTTAGGGAAACCCT
>NC_051415.1:8795831-8796148 GCF_015228065.2 Penaeus monodon
ATTGCATTGAGTCTTGCATGTGTAAAACAAATTTATACCTGTTTTCGTGTTTTTGGAATTTATTTACATCGCTAGCCTGGGTGCAAAGACATTACTTTTCCTAAAATGCTTTCCGTGTACATTTATAAATGATGCATGTTTATCTCTGAGATACCATGCGTTTCTTTGGCTTTTTACAAAACGTTATTTTGTAACGTAATTTTCACATCCACGATGAAAGTTCGTGACTAAACTGTTCTGCATGCTTTACTACCCTGGATGTCTTCCTTTCTGTTAATTTTCTTCACTTATACCGTGTGTGTGTGCGCAAGAGCACG
>NC_051415.1:8796222-8796672 GCF_015228065.2 Penaeus monodon
AGAATAAGCTCAAATACATCTATATTCGCAATGCCACTCATTTTCCTCGTCCCTTTTCCGCTCACAACAGAACCTTTGGCTTCCCTTGCTTTTCACGAACCTCACTCCACACTTTTCCCGTCCGTGTTCCAGCGCCCATGACACAGGCAGCGAAAATTGCTTGTTTCGTATGTTTTGCCTCCGCACGTCACGCTGGCGAATGTGGTTGAAAACTTAGCCCTATAGCCGTGACACATTCTCTATTATCGCGGGGAGTGTGATACGTGGATATTTTGGTTTCATTTGGATTCTGTCAGGTGTTGGCCAGATCAAAGCTGCATGTTTTTCCTCTGCTCTCTTCAGAAATACACGGAGACATGGCGATCTCTCTTTCTCTCTTTTCTGCTTTCCATCTTTTCATAATGGACTTTCTTATTTGCCTGTCTCGTTCTCTGTCTGTCTGCCTCTCAG
>NC_051415.1:8797186-8797447 GCF_015228065.2 Penaeus monodon
CTAGTATGCACTAGCCCTGTATTTTAGTCAGTGGAATGCACATCCATTCCACTGAAAGGACGAGAATAAAGGAATGGATGACGGATACACTACCAAGGATAAATGCTTTGTTTGTGCAGTAGACATTTTAACGTCTAGCATTCGATCACTTACAGCCTATTCATCATATAGAAAAAAGAGGAATGCTCATTATGAAAAGGAGACGAAAAAATAAGAGAACATGGAATCAATGAAGAAAGAAATGATACTTGAAAAAGTTAT
>NC_051415.1:8797518-8797829 GCF_015228065.2 Penaeus monodon
CGAAAGCGTCAGACAGAAAGTTAAGAAAGACAGAATATATAAGAGAAAATAAGCAAAATCCCTTAGTTCCAGGAACAGAAAATCGGCCCATCACCTAAAACCCCCGTCCTCTGGAAGAAGAGAGAACCCGTCTGAGCTTACCCTTGTTACTGAAGGGTCAAGACGAGGTCAAGACATTCGTCTCCTTCTTCAGCGCGGAGACGGAGAGACGAAGTTCCTTTCTTTTCTCCCCTTTTTTTCCCCTCGTCCTTGTTACCGGGATGTGAGTTGGGAGAAACAGGAGCTCTGGGCTTGTTACTGTTACGACACGT
>NC_051415.1:8797856-8798086 GCF_015228065.2 Penaeus monodon
TTGGGGCAAGGGCGGTTAGGCAACAAGGGGAAGAAGCCGCTGCGAGCTTGAGCTGGGCTTTGTGCGCGGTGCTGATGATGCATGGTGAGACACGCGCCGAGCCTCGGTGACAAAGGAGAGTTTTATATCATTGTAATGGCGGCTGGGGGCTGTACTCTCCCCTGGATCGCGCTCTTGGATGTGGTCAGAAGCACATACGCTCTACATATACATACATACATTCACTTGAA
>NC_051415.1:8798127-8798949 GCF_015228065.2 Penaeus monodon
GATATGCTAATATTATTCGACAGATACATAAACATCCATATGCGTAAAGGATACATACATCCATAGTGACTTACAAGTAAATATGATCTTAACTATCGTGCTGTCCTTTCACGTATTGTGAAGAGATGCCTCCTTATAATTTAAAGTTTCCGTTATGCTTCAATTGTACCTTCTCTCTGCTCAGATTTCATAGGCGAATTGAAAGACGTTGTCGAAAGAACTTGATATGAATAATAAATTTTGAAAATAGACAATGGGCAAAGGAAAGCAGCTGTAGAAAAAAAAATACTCACTTAAATCGTTTATTCTCTCTGTCTGTTTGTTAGCATAATTATGTCTTAGATCTATCTTCCTCTCTCTCTCTTTGCCTATCTGTCGATCTATTCACCAAAATATATATTACTCCTTTTTTCTATCCATCTATACGCGTGTGTCTGTCAATACACATGTAGCACATGCACGCGTCAGCACACACCCACAGATAAAAATATTCATAATTCTCAACTAAAGGCTACATTTAAGGAATATCTCTCAAGGATTTACAATGAACGTAATACCTCCCTGATGCTCAGTAATATGGCAGGCAGTCGGCTAGCGAATGTCAATATCGAAAGCCAACATCCCTACATCGACAATGTTGACTTCCCAGCCCTCAGTCAATAAGAATAGGGTGTGTATATCTAACCTCAAGAGAAATACATCCTTGTGTACCGAAGCGGAAGGATGGCTTTGTATTCTAGTCTGGTAAATAGGTTTTTATGCTACATGTAAGCTGCTTTTTTTTATGGAACCTTGTGCAGCATAAGATGGAGGGGATGCTAA
>NC_051415.1:8799297-8799570 GCF_015228065.2 Penaeus monodon
CTCTCTTGGGGGAAATATAAACACATTTACTGGCCCCATATTTCTGTTAGGTTTATGGAGAGCAATTTATTTCTGCGACAAAAACATCAGCATTTATTTTGGTTCTCTCAAATTTTCTTATGGAGCTTGTTGTGATGATGAAAATTATTATCATGATAAATATTTTCACTGGTAGAGAAGAGAAATAGTGAAATGATCTTAATTATCATCATAACCAGCAATTACCATTTAATTATCCTTAATTCACATGTTTATATCTGGAAACTTTATTTT
>NC_051415.1:8800178-8800440 GCF_015228065.2 Penaeus monodon
GCTCTTCCATCTTCCTCTCTCCCTCGCCTCGGCCACCGCACTGCGTCCTGCCTGGCACTAAGTGGCACTCCTGCGAATCCCTCTGCGACTTTGTGATTCTTCATTCCGCTAGCGCAAGAGATGCTTGACGTCAAAAGTGGTATTTCATGGCGATGAGAATTCTGTTAAGGTACAGCGAATGTGTAATAGCGATCTCTTTGGTGAGTATCAAAATCCAGAAAATCTTTCTTTGCTATTTCAGCACCGGGGCTTGTATTCCGGC
>NC_051415.1:8800962-8802830 GCF_015228065.2 Penaeus monodon
ACCGACACAGATCTTATTACACCTTATTCATATATTTTCCTATTTATATATTTTCAACAGAATTTCCCCTTATCTCCCGCTCCTTCCAGCATCTTAGTTTGATAAGCTCGACGTCGCATTTCACTGCACGGATGGCTCTTGTGGTCACCTCTTCTCAAACCTTCTCACGGCAACGATGACGCGGTTAAAAGTTTCTTTATATTGAAACTTTAACGGACTTAAATCTATTGATTTTGTGTTCACGGCCAGGAAGTCAAGGGGAAGCGAGGAGAAGGTCAGACGAACAGGTCAGTATGAAGAGGTCACGGCAAACAGGTCACGGCGGACAAGTCACGGCGAGGACTTTACGACGGACAGGTTACAGTGAGGAAGTCACGACGGACAGGTCACGGTGAGGAGATCACGAAGGACAGGTCACGGTGAGGAGATCACGACGGACGGGTCACGAAAAGTCACGACGGCTAGGAGGTCACGAAAGAAAGATGAGATATATGGGGTGAAGGAGGGATACTATTAGTAGCTATGAGAGGGAAAACAATAGTATTTCCTTTGCCTCGACGAAAGAGGAACACTTCTTACTGTCTTTTGAACTGAATGATACTCTTTAGATCTAGGGATTTCTATGAATCTACAAAAGGTAGAATCCCTAACTGTCATGTTGATTAATAAACTATCAGCAGGTATTAAAAAGTGATTCCTCGAAGACATTGGAGAAGAAGAAAGGACGTTGATTAGATCCGGGCCTAACCTTAAGAAGGTAAAAGGAGTCCCTATGAAATCATTTCGCCGAAGAGGGATAAGTTAAGTTAAACGTATCCTTTTCTTTGTTTCTTTTGGTTATTATGTATAATCTGTTTTCACATATCTAGCTCTCCATTTTAAGAATCATCGCGTAACATGAACACAGGTATATCTAAATGACGGTTTCGGAAATAATCCCATGATCTTGGATTTCCCAATGTTATAGGTTGGCAATACAAACTTGACTAGACTGACCCATGTCATGCCCGCTACGGAAGCTGGCTCGTTGGAGTTTGAGGGCTTGTGCTTTCTGCTTCAGATGAATCAATCTTTGGGCTGGTGATTGATGAATAGAGATATGCCCACTGGATAGAATGGTGGGCTTTTGAGGTCTCTCACCAGCTGGTTTATTGATTCCTAGAATCGGCGATCGTATACTAGCCAGAAAATGCAGCTATTCACATATTTCGCAAAGTGGGTCTGCCCCTAAGACTCTCGCAAGACTCCAGCGAAGGAGAGTATGACTCCCGGAGAGGCAGATGTTATCCAGATGCCGTGCGGAAAGTCGGCGTATTTGTAAGCAGAAAAGACAACCGACACTTTTGCGATCAGAAAAGGTTGAGTTATGTATGTGTCGACCGGAGGAAGCTAATATTTGCAAAATCTTATCACCAATAAAGTTATCGACTTTGAAGAAACTCTGAACAAATGCCGGATCTCACAAGGGCCGTGCGTTAAAATAAAAAGTTTGAAATAAAGAACTGTAATTTTGCACCTCAAAGAACTGCATTTCTGAAGGGTTGTTTTTCAAAATCATGAGTCAAAGACTTCGAAATATAATCAAGCTGGAACCAAAATTTATGTATGCTAAGAGGAAATAAGCTCAAGCTGGAACACCAAAGCGGTTAGAAGCAACAGTGAGCGAAGATAACCGACATGCAACCCGACTTTATTTGCATACAGCATAATACACTGACAAGCTTCAGAATGGGAAGACACAGAAATCAATTCAACATCACCGGCAGCACAGAGAACGGAATCCTCAAAACCAAAACGGTAAAATATTAACAATCAAACACCAAAAGCAGTGACAAGTAACTTTACATTAATCTCTTTCTATACTTATA
>NC_051415.1:8803383-8803714 GCF_015228065.2 Penaeus monodon
ATAATTAGGATTTGAGAATTCTCACGTATAATTTTATATTTAATAGCTATGGAAGAATTATCAGTAGTTCAGTCAGTACCACAGTACAAAAAAAAAAAATCTAAATGATGCCTTTACATAATAATTGAAAACAATATTTCAATGGGGTTGTCAAAAAAGATAATTTATTTAATGTTAATGTTTTTGCTGAATCTAGTCTAGTGGCATGTGGATTTTCCACAATTCTCATAATGATGATAGCTATTGAAGTTATTGGATGATGCTTCATTGCATGCCCATGCGTAATTTATATTGAAAGGTGTGCAAATGTGAGTACAGTCAGAGACACGCA
>NC_051415.1:8803811-8804205 GCF_015228065.2 Penaeus monodon
ACAGGCTTGCATACGATTATAAAGAAGTCTATAGGAATAATGACGCAAACATAACGGACCAACATTTATTCTGTATTTGCCGGAGTAAGCAGCCGGCTGTTGTTCTGTAGTGAACGACCGATAAGAGTAAGATATTGAAACAGGTTTAAAGAGATAGGAAAAGAGGGGGGGGAGGGGGCGGTAAAAGGGGGCTGGAGATTGAGGATTATTTTCCTTGAAACCAATTTTCCACGTGGATGGGTTTGACACCGATAAAAGAAGATGCTGTTGCTGAAATATTACTCCTCAGTAATATATCAAACTGACGTGGGCGGATCCTGAGGGACGCAAACATCTAAAACAGAGTCTCTCAATCACTTGGGCTTGAGTGGGGAGGGAGGAAGGGGGGCAGAAA
>NC_051415.1:8805853-8806109 GCF_015228065.2 Penaeus monodon
ATAATAAATGAAACAAGAAGGATAAAGCAAACACAATAGCACAAATCACGACAAACCCACTGACCCGAATCTTTCACTCTAGTTTAGGCTGAGGTGAAGAGAGACATTGATCTGTCGTTGTGGGAACATTACCTGTCATGGGGCCGGGCTGGGGAAGGGGGAAAGGGGGTGAGGCTACGAACGTATGCCAAAAACCTTCCGGCATTGCTAGCCTTAATAAAAGCTCCACAGGTTAAGTAGTATACACAGCTGGCCT
>NC_051415.1:8806164-8806698 GCF_015228065.2 Penaeus monodon
AAGTGCATTCAACTACGACAAAATAAGCCCTGTCGTTAAATATAGTGTAAAAAAGTCTAACCCTGGATTTGTCGCTTATACTTTAATGTAAAAAAAAAGATGCATAAGAAAGAATATGAAGAAATAGACAGTCTTAATCTTCCTAATCGAATATTAATGCTCTCACTTAGCTTTACTGGTTATAGCTTACACGCGCTAAAGGGTAATTGCTTCCATGAAATTTACCTAAAAAGAAGAAGTAGAAAATAAAATAAAATAAAAATGTAAGAATAAATACATGTTTTTAAATATGTGAATGTCGAAAAAACAACAACATACGTGTAAGATCTATAATCAAGATATATGTAATTTAGACATAATATGGCGCCGATAATTTTCTGAAAGAAAACCACAAATATTCTCCCAAAATAAAATGCGGGAAAACTTCATTTCGATTATAAAAATGCGACTGACAAAATTTGCTTAGATTTTTTTCCTTTACATTGCTAAGATAACATAACAACAGGGTTTATTTTGTTACATTTGAATACACAC
>NC_051415.1:8806754-8807304 GCF_015228065.2 Penaeus monodon
CGGCCAGTTGTACAACCTTTAGATAAATCCAGTATAAATATATTATATACACACTGTTTTATTTCCTTTAATATTTTGATAGTTACAGCTCTCTTTATGACGTATCTTCTTGTTCACAAATTTCATTTACCTGTTGATAAATATATCCTTTTTCTTTGTCAATTGAGTATTCCGTCGATCAGTAATCGAAGAAGGGAAGAAGGAAAAATTCACGTAGCCTGTTATTACTATCACTAATGCAAACCTGCTTCCAATTAGGACTTCCAATATGTTTCTACCTTTCTCTTTTTTTTCCTTTTAAGTCAGGGTTTCCATCATTAGCCTCACCGTATACTTGAACCATTAGTTCTTACCAGAATTCCCATATCTAGGCTCATTAAATCTGCAACATTAATCTTTGCATCATTAGGGAAACCCCCTCCTTCACTGGGTTTTCCTATTTATTTATTCAGTTTCTTCCTGTTCTCCCTTCCCCTCCCTTTCTCCCTGCCTTTTCTCCCCTTTGTTCTTCCCCTCAACCTTACTTACCAATTTTATTTTCCTCCCCTCT
>NC_051415.1:8808669-8808847 GCF_015228065.2 Penaeus monodon
TTTCATTAAAGTATTAACTGATGTTGGTGGCTTCCTTGCAATCAACAGTCCATGCAAGGGATGCTGCATGTCTGCCGGCTTCCTTGCTGAACACAAAGCCAACTCGCTTTCCTCTATAGGAACATTTCTCGGGAATGGCCATGCTGTATGTGGATGTCATGTAGGCTCTGTGGTTTTC
>NC_051415.1:8809271-8810131 GCF_015228065.2 Penaeus monodon
TGTTTGATACAACCATAGACAATAGAATAAATTCAGAAGGCAGGATCTGACATAGGCAAATTCGAAGCAATACATGTTTTTGTTAATTCGGTTAGGTCAGAATTGACAAGATTAACAGCGATTAATCCAAAGCATCCAGATTGGCCTCTGATTTAATAAACAGCGTTTCCCTCCCAGTTCATAATCTAGGTAGGAGGGAATGTAATGTCTTTATCTGAAACGTCGTTTTCATCACGCGTTTCCACCGCTAATCAACTCGGAAAGGTGAGGTAGAGCATCAGTATTCTTTTAGAAAATTAATCCCTATATCATATTCATCATGTCTTTTTTTCAGTCTCTCTATTCCCCATATTTACTAGCTATATTTTTTTTCAATCAATTTTCCCTTTTGGCTCCCTTTCCCTATCTCACCTGCTTCGCTTCATATTCAGTTTGACATTCTCAATTTCCAATATATTTCCTGCCTCGGGTCTTCTCTTTGTATCGCCCCTTTCTCGTACACTCATCTTTCTTTCCAACTTTGCCGTTTCCTCTTTCATGTTTGATTCCCTAGTTCATGGTGGGTGTTTTCTTTCCTCTAGATACTCCCTTTAGCGTATTGCTTTACTATTGGTGTTCTCTCTTTTCCTCTCTCTGTATAGCTGTTATTGTGGTTATTATCGTTTCTGTTGGATATAAAGATCAGTAGTATGTGTAAGTTGTCTTTTTATTTGCATGTATAATACCCACGTGTATTTCTGCCTAATTATTGTGCACTCATTCATCCGTCCTCCTTTTTTTTTCCTCTCTTGATTTTCCAACTCCCTATGGTTTCGTCCTTTCCTTTATCCCTTGCTTTATCCATCCGTTTTTCCCCCAAG
>NC_051415.1:8810306-8810566 GCF_015228065.2 Penaeus monodon
TCGCACACAGACAAGGGCGTCCTTGACTCATACACCAAGATAATTAAATGAAAACAATCTCGCTCGCTTCCAGTAGATCTTATCTCTCTCTTTCTCTCGCTCTTCTGCTTTATCTGTCTGTCTCTTGGTCCCTGTGTAACTTTCCTTACTGCAATCTTTCTTACAGTCTCACTGTATGTTTCTCTGTCAGTTCTTTCTTCCTGTCTCTGTCTTTGTCTCGTTTCTGCATGATTTACACCGCATCCCCCTCGTTTTTTCTG
>NC_051415.1:8811496-8811718 GCF_015228065.2 Penaeus monodon
TCCCATCCCTCCTTTCTCTCCTCCGCCTTCCTCACCCTGCCCTGCCGTCCGTCCCAGGCAACTACCCAAGGACAGAACTGCTCTCGAGGGCAATTTTCCTCTTCCTCCTCCCGCCCAAGGGATCCATAAATCAGTCACACGTCGAGTTCTGGTGCTTGTTTTTATCAGCAGATCGGCACTGGGGAGGAACCGCGGAGTTACTTGGAACGGGAGGGTTGCTCC
>NC_051415.1:8813871-8814412 GCF_015228065.2 Penaeus monodon
TCTAGGGAAAAAAAATGAATGACGCCGGAACTGAGACTAACCGCTTAGCGCCCAATCAATATTCCACCAAACACAAAGCATTCAGCTTGTCTGAAGATTGGTATCACCACTACAGTAATGCAATGCAATTTATATCCATTCAAATTATGTCAACCTAGATCAAGCGGAGAGCATAATACCATAGCTACGGCAATACCTCTAGATTAAAGAAGTCTCAAACGAAATTTTAATCAAGATATTAGCACACGTCTTGCAATATGTAACTTAGCAGCTGTCCTAAGACTGAATAAAACAAAGCAAAGTTGCAAAAATATCAGTGGCCGCTCGCGCTCTGTTGACAAATGCGCATCACAAAGCATCACGTGAGCCAGGCAATCTAGTTTCGAATGTTATTCCGGTTTCGTAACCAAAGCAAACGAAACCGATCGATGTTGTTTGCACTGCTTTAGCATTATGACATCATTTTAGTCAGGAAACCAGGGCGATTTCTTGTTGAGGAATTAAACTTCTTTTTTAAAAATAAACGGATTCTTTTGTTTAA
>NC_051415.1:8815497-8815914 GCF_015228065.2 Penaeus monodon
TTCTCAGCGACAATGCAAGCAAACAAGTTTCACTATGTATTTAGTCAAACCTGTAAACAAATTCATTACAGATTCATTAACAAATGCCAAACAGATCTAGAGAACACTCGATCCAAGCCTCGCCAGTTCTCAAAATGAAACCCTCCCTTTTATACGATCGGTCCAAACCCGAAACGTAATCTCACATCACACGATTCTATAGCTGCATTTAATTCACTCGAAAGGAGGCCAATCTCTCGAAAGCAAATAAATGGAAACAAAGAAACAAATCAAGGCCCTGGGACGTGGTGTCGCAGCCGGTCTCGACTAATTCAATTTCTTAGTAAACTTCCTCACACCGGCCGGCCACCTGACCTTCCTGGCTTGGCTGCCTGGGTGCCTTTCGAGTGTGTATGTCTCTCTGTTGGTGTATCGATC
>NC_051415.1:8816374-8816883 GCF_015228065.2 Penaeus monodon
TGGATGGAACCCAAGGCTATGTTTATGTACCAGACGCATGTATAAGCTGATCCACCCGATGTAAACTTAAGTGCCACAAGAAAAGAGACTTTGAGAGCTCGTTCGCTCGTAGAAGGGCTAGGGTGACCTCCTTTCCCTTCCTGTGTGTGTGTGCAAGTTCATGTGTAAGTGAAGTTTATATGAACGTGATCTGTTTTGCATACAGAAGAGAGGGCAGTTTTTGTTTGATCACGTAGCGGAGTGTTGTGGTCTTTTATGAAAAGGTGTGTGTTGGGTGGGAGTGTCTGAGTCTCTAGTCTAGGATTTCATCTTCCGTTATGGTGTTATGTTAGTCTCTGTCTCTGCTATTAGAATCTGAAATCAGCTTTATTGTATTTCATTTTGGCCTATTGGTTGGGATGTGCTGTTAGGTATTTTTTCAAGTTGTTTAGAGATACTGTCGCAGAGAAGAAACAACATTTATATGAATTTTTAACACATGAAGTTAAAGTAGACTAAAATTCAATAAT
>NC_051415.1:8817162-8817406 GCF_015228065.2 Penaeus monodon
ACGACGTTTACCAGTATTTCCGTTTCGAGACGGAGAAAAAGCTCCAGGTCATGGGATAAAATCAAGAGCAAGGAAAAATCCCAAGTGGACAGATATTGGAATAGTTGCCGTGTTTTTAAGTATAAAAACAAATTCTTCGCTGGATGTTACTGAAGACCAAGAAAAAAGATTAGATGGCAACTGAGACAAAGAATAGTACCACATAGGAGTAGAAAGAAGGGAGTAAGGACAATGTACTTCTGCG
>NC_051415.1:8818082-8818430 GCF_015228065.2 Penaeus monodon
ACTATGAGGGAAGGAAAGGATCGAAGGGAAAAATGAGACGAGGCAAAGGGAACTGAGAAAGAATGTGGAAAAAGAGAGAAAGAGGAAATGCACGAAAGGCGCTGAGAGAGAAAAACGATAAAGTGCGAAATAGGAAACGAATTGGCGGCGACAGGAGGAGAAAGAGAGAGGGACAGAAAATAGATTAAAGAAATGTGGGCAAAGAGGGAGCCTTCCCTCGTGAGATATATAGGGCATTATTTATTTTTTATTATTATTAAGCCAGCGATAATCACTAAATTTTGTGTACAGAAGACTTTTGTTAAGGAAATAACCATCTTGATATATCTGTCTCTACTTCTCTTTCGT
>NC_051415.1:8818712-8819066 GCF_015228065.2 Penaeus monodon
GAATGCCAGGCATCTTGGGGAGACTTCGAGAAAATTCCCTCACATCTGGTAGGCTGAGTTAGACAGACGTAAGGAACTTGCCTCGTAAGAAACAGGATTCTCTGTTGTAATGTCAAGGGGATATACTCACGCCTTATACTTTTGGAGTTGACCTTGGTAAACTTGGATGGTACTTGACTATCATAGGCTGAACGGACTGAGTGGGAAGGATAAAAGGATAAATTTTGGTGTAAGTGGAAGGGAAGTGAAATAATACAAAAGAGATAGATGGAGTAGTAAACAAAGAACAGGAATGCGAAGAAGAATTGAATGAGCATGGAAAGTATGAGAGGGATGATGCACGATACTAGTAGT
>NC_051415.1:8819557-8819903 GCF_015228065.2 Penaeus monodon
GGATCGCATCGGTTGAAAATGGTACATGAAATTGCGAATAGTTCGATAACCGGAGAATGAATACCAAATGAACGTATCATGCATGGAGGAATAACATGTAATTAATAACAGAACTGCCACTCGATCAGCGTTTGGGTGTGCGTGATTTTGTTTTCGGTTCATCGTCTTCTTAAAGAATTACACGATCTATATATCAAGGTAATCGAACGAAGAGTATCCTTCCTTCGTACAAATTTTCGTTATTCGGATATAACAAACGAGTGTCCTCCTCGATCATTCTTCTGCTTCCGTACAATATCGTTGAGAATACAACGGAGGCACCAGATAAATGATAGGCGCGAAGTAA
>NC_051415.1:8820796-8821328 GCF_015228065.2 Penaeus monodon
CACACTTCAAAGGATCAGTGTTAAACTGCACAAAGTATTGTTCAGTCTGATGGCGCCACGATCTTTGCTTTTATAGATAAGATTTGTAAAAAAATGCCTTGACCTTCCCCCTCCCCCACTAGCCACCCTTCCTCCCTAAAACAATGGACCACTTTAAGAAAATCCCTGCTACCCGTTGCCTGCGTTTTTAGGCCTATCCTACCTTCCCATGAATATTCCTCAGCCATTTCCGAATATTGGGAGTTCAAGCGGGGTAAATCCGTCAACACGCTGCCTGTGCCGGGGGAGATAAGCCTTATTTTGGCGCATCGGTGTTAAGAAAATTCTTCGGGGTAATCAATTAGCTGGGCGGTCGAGGCTCCAGACTTCGTATCAGCGGGAACGCAGCTGTGTGGTGACGTCCCTGGGATGAAGACAATGGTCCCGTGGTAATGGCACTAAAGATGACCCCGTGATGACGACAAACACGGACCTGCGTGGACGACAGGGTAATACCTCTGGGAATGACGTTCTCGGTCTCCGGCGTCATGCG
>NC_051415.1:8821376-8821647 GCF_015228065.2 Penaeus monodon
AGGGGTGAGGAGAGATTTAGATTTTTCAGTATGACGAGACTGAGCATGTTACGTATTTTTATACTTCACTACAAACACCAATATGTAGTCCCTGCAAGCATCTGTTATTCTCGATCCGTGTGATAAACAAAGGACGGAAACAGTTACCTTTTTTTTATAACTGTCTTTTGAGCTCCTTCTTGCCGAAGCTTGCACAATAGCATAAGCAGAGCCGCAATGGCCAATATATGAACACACTTTTATGCCCTTATAATGTAGCTACATCATTCTC
>NC_051415.1:8821746-8822189 GCF_015228065.2 Penaeus monodon
CACATGAAACTGTATCCTTTCTTCAACACAATACAACAGCAACAACAAAAAACATTATATATCACAGGAAACACTATAATCAAGACTAACACGAACATTAGTAAAGACCCCATCAATAATATAAAGGATTCCAACTCATTAACTAATGGGCGCAAATGCATTAGCAGTAAACACCACTCTGGACTCTCTTTAACGTGTCCTTAATTTTCTACCCCACCCTGTACCGTGGTCTGCAACGCGGTGGAGTGTATGAAACATTAAAACATCGCTCGAATAGACAGCTGTCAACACTTCGCAGCTGTCAGAATAATGGCTGTTTTAACTACGGGTTCTTTGTAGCTACGACCTATGTAAACTCATATGTCTGTTGTGAAAGAATAAGTTTTTGTAAGGAAATGACTTTATACATCGATTCAGGGTGATAATGTATTTTACTTTCAGGT
>NC_051415.1:8825117-8825379 GCF_015228065.2 Penaeus monodon
GAATGAACAAACACCACCAGCTTTTACAGTAAAATTCTTGAACAAACCATACTGTAAAGACTGTTCGTTGTCGTCTGGACAAATTCCTTCATTTAATTGTAACAGGTTCAATCGCAGGGTTGACCTTTGAATAATTCAGTGTATTGAGCGCCCGGGCAGCCGAGCCATGTCTTGGGGCTTCATAAATAGGATAATGTGACACGTGATTAGTTAGATTTCGCCGAGTTCTCTCGCTGCTGCTTCCGCAAGTGTCTGTGATTTT
>NC_051415.1:8826381-8826704 GCF_015228065.2 Penaeus monodon
CATATATATAATAGAGAGACAGTGATAGTAAAAAGATAGATGGATAGATATAAACATAAAATTATGGATATTTAATTTGATTGATAGGTAGGCAGGCTGGCACGAAAAACAAGCGTATAAGCAGCAACATATAACGAAATACATTTATTCTGGAATTGAAATAGACAGAAACGCATAATCGATACGACTGCATAGCATAGAAAGCAAACGCGTTGACATTTTCCATTACTGGATTATGCTCTTGGTGCTTTCATCCCCGTCACCGTAAGTTCCATCGATTTCAATCTTTATTCAAAAGTATAAATGATGGCGCATCAAACCGG
>NC_051415.1:8827081-8827988 GCF_015228065.2 Penaeus monodon
TTAAGTTTGGTAGAAAAGAGTATAGTAACCTATATGTTTGTATAAGGATACAATGAAGACAATTACTTAACTGACAAAACAGTCGGGCTGTCTAAAGGAGAGATAGACCAAAATTCGGGAAGAGATACGGAAAATGCGAAAGATGAAGAGAGTTGGAAAGAGGTAAAGCAACTTCGATGCATATAACAGAAAGGCTCTCTCCTCTTAAAAAAAAAATCACGTTGAAAAAAAAAATACACACTGAGTCCAAAGGAACAAATCCAATTTCTATAATCAAGGCTCACTTATAATTCATTTGACTTAGTGCAGTAGAAATTGGTCGCACAGTATACACGTTAACAACCTTACAAAGTCAACACAGCTTCATGCGGACACCCGGTCGACCAGGCTGAAATTTTAATGAAGAATTGCAACAGTGTGGAGGGTTCGCTAGGGCTGGAGAGGGGGGGGAAGGGAGAGGAAGGGAAAGACAAAGGGTAGGGGAAAAGGGAGATAGAGGAGGAGAGCGGGATGAGAAGGAAAGTGGAGGTGGGAGGGAGGTATGAATTAACACCGAGAGTGGAAGGAGAGAAGGAATAGATGGTAAGGAAGAGGGATGGAGTGAAAAAGAAACGAGAGGGAGAAGGGAGGAAAAAAAAGGTACACGGCGAAGGAGGGAGGGCGGGAGGAGGGGAGTAAGGGGGAGGAGAAGGCAAGAGAGGAGGGAAAGAGGGGAGTAAGGGGGAGGAGAAGGCAAGAGAGGAGGGAAAGAGGGGAGTAAGGGGGAGGAGAGGGCAAGGGAGGAGGGAGTAAAACAATCATGAACAGCGCTGTGAACACAAAATGTCACAAGTGTAGGAATGCTTCGTGCTGGCAAGGTGTTGGTTGCAGCGATTGCAATGGTGAAATAGTTTTTGTTGCTTTATGA
>NC_051415.1:8828010-8828439 GCF_015228065.2 Penaeus monodon
ATGAAAAAAAAGAAAACCTGATGGTAGAGTTCTCGAGAAAGTGCTTCGATATCATTACTAACATTATTTATTTATATATGGTTTGTAGTAGAATGGATACGCGTTGTATTGGAATTTGGCGATTTTCCCATTTTTTTTCTTGTCATTATGGCTGTCTTTGTTATCATTATCATAATCATTTTCATACTAGCATTGCTGAAACTGTTACCATTTCTTAGATCATTACTGGTACCATCATCATGAAACTCTTTCTTTCTCCTTTCCATTTGTTTATCTTTCTATAAACCTTGATCTTTCATTGTCTTCTTTCCACACACACCCTGTTTTTATTTCTCTGCCACTTACCTATTGCTTCTTCATATTTTGTCTATCACTTAAACTTGTAGATAGGTATAGTGAGAGTGTTTAAGGAAACGTATTAAGGGAGAT
>NC_051415.1:8829324-8829612 GCF_015228065.2 Penaeus monodon
AAGGAAAAGAAAGGAAACAGAATAACAAAGGCTGCATCTATGTTATCGAAAACCTGCCTCTCTTAAGGAAGTGTATCATTCTTTCGCATATTCCTGCATATGAAAATCCCCCGAAAAGTGACAGGTCAGTCAATATATATTTTTTGTTGGATACTTTGTTTATGAATATACTAACAAGGAACTGGTGGACAAAAGTGAAGAAAGAGTCTGGTACAAGTAAAAAAAAAATGGAAAGGATTTTGATAGCTACTTTGAGGTAAATTCTTAGTATCTATCTATCTATCTATC
>NC_051415.1:8829699-8829802 GCF_015228065.2 Penaeus monodon
TTTACTAACAAGGAGCTGATGGACAAAAGTGAAAAAAGAATCTGGTACAAGTAAAGAAAAAAAATGGAAAGAATTTCGATAGCTACTATGAGATAAATTCTGA
>NC_051415.1:8832331-8832945 GCF_015228065.2 Penaeus monodon
GGTTTATATGGTTTATAAATGAAATGTTTATGAGAAAATTACGCCAATAAGTCAGTAAAAAATAACATCCATTTTCCATTAACAACAACACTGCACAGTAAGTTAAGGCATATGCTTAGCACAATAGAAAAAAAAAACATATAGGGAAATACATTAAGGTGGTAATACATGGTTTTACAAGGGAAATTGATATGAATTAGCATATTAATGTGAAATCAAAACCCGAGCGTCATCAGGTGCAAAAGTTGGCAGAACGAAACAGTATAATGAATTTACATAACATTGCATTTGGGCAAATTAAAACATATGTTGAGATTCTAAAGGTACTATTTGAATCGTATTGTAAGATGTCAAGGTTCTAACCATAAAACTTCTAACCACAAAGGAAGACCTAGGCAGCCTTGTCCACCGACTGAGCCTCATGGAGGGAGCAAAGGCTCTGAGTGTTTGCAAAACGAAAATGCAACGACCTGTTCAGGAGGAAGCAAAAATTCCATAATTACTATAAGGAAACGATGATCTTTCAAAGATTGATTTCTGATTGAGGGCGTATTTGGGTTTGTGAGTTTTAATATCTTGTTTCTATAAGAGACACCTTTATGTTCTTACCACCC
>NC_051415.1:8833683-8833832 GCF_015228065.2 Penaeus monodon
GTGTGGTACCTATACTGGGTATGGGATATGATTCCATTCCTTTGATTACTCTTCAGAATATTTGATTATATCATAAATATTCTTTTTGCATTCATATACAGACTCCGTGCGTGTGTGCATTCATACATGCACATCCACATGAACACACA
>NC_051415.1:8833861-8834294 GCF_015228065.2 Penaeus monodon
AGTTGTGTCTTTGTTTTATCGATATAGACAGGTACAATGATTGTCATTATAATAGTGAGTATTCGCCAAAGAATATTTATAATATAATAAAATATTCTGAAGAGTAATCAAAGGAATGGAATCATATCCTACATGCAGCATAAAAACAACGTAGGGCAAAAAAAGCGCATATTTTTTCCCTCCTTCCATTGAAGCCAGCAAAAATTCACCACAAAAATGTTGATAGTTTAGCGATTTTTACGTTTGCTTTTATATATATGATACTTTGATTGTACAGCAGAGAGAGGAGAGGTGAGCTCCGTAAATGCTTGGCATTTTTTAACCTACCATTGAGAGGAAATATAAAGTTCTTTATTTTGCTGTCAGAATATTTGCATTCAGGTGTCTTTTTTTACAATGAGAAAATTATTACCTTGTTAGTTAAACATTATAG
>NC_051415.1:8834568-8834642 GCF_015228065.2 Penaeus monodon
ACAAGTATAAAATTGATGTAGATGGTTGTGAAATAGCATGGATGACAAAATAATAACATTTAACATTTTGATCT
>NC_051415.1:8835072-8835302 GCF_015228065.2 Penaeus monodon
AAACGCTTTTCCTAATCTTACCTCCTCCCGCACAAAGACTAACTTAAAGAATAAGACGAGCTATGGGCGTGATTATGGGTCTTTCATCAATAGTCTTAACCTGTCCCATTAAGGAAAATCTGCAGATAATGCTATAATGCGGCGCTAATCCGAAGACTAATCCAGGGTCCGATAAGGGTCGCTTATGTTAGGTGATTAGGCACATTTTTGTATGGGTGTGGATTGTTTCC
>NC_051415.1:8835547-8835820 GCF_015228065.2 Penaeus monodon
CTTATAAATGTATATACACACAATGTATGCAATATACATAATTCACACACACCTGCCGAATCCTAAGAAGGAAGCAGTAATCGCACTGGTTCTCCGTTATGTGAGTTTTTCTAAAAGATTTTCAATTATATGTATGAACCATTTTCAAAACCATGATGATGATATTCCTTACAACAAGGGCCAGGTTATGGTCCAAAGAATACTCTAAGCTTTATAAAGGAATTACTCCACAGACGTCGAATTTAGTCCGTATCACTAGGGTGTAACAAGGTG
>NC_051415.1:8836806-8836980 GCF_015228065.2 Penaeus monodon
AAATCTACACGCACACAACGCGCGTGTAATTCTCCAAACTTCATTGTTATACGTCAAACGAAAGCACGCATTTTCTTCTTAACCCCAAGAAATCGTAGAATGCTACAAAGCCGGATTGTAGAACCAAATAAAAAAAAATCGTACTGCAAGATTACACGTTATAAAAAAGCCAGG
>NC_051415.1:8837019-8837335 GCF_015228065.2 Penaeus monodon
GGTCGTGGTGAGCTGGTGAGGGTGCTGTTGCCGGACCTTTGAGCAGCGAGACACATGAAATATTAAAGCATTCACCGTTTCTGGATAAGTTTCCAGTCCTTGATTAAATATTAAAGATGGAAGTCTTGGCGGCGTCTTAGCGGGGTGGCAGGAGGCTTGGGGAGGGGGGAGTATGGAAGGGAGGGGGGGAGCAAGGAAGGGAGGGGGAGGGAGTAGGAAGGGAGGGGGGTGAGGAAGGGAAGGAGGGAGGAGTATGGAAGGGAGGGGGGGAGTAGGAAGGGAGGGGGTGAGGAAGGGAAAGGGGAAGGAGGGTGGG
>NC_051415.1:8837902-8839283 GCF_015228065.2 Penaeus monodon
TATAAAGAGGGTGTATTGCAGGTAGTGTTCACAGCACTACACGTTGCCACAATTTCTGTTCTGAGGCTAAGGGTCGGGATCGGTGTTCGTGCCTACGTACGTGTTGGTGTCTGGGATAGATGTGAACATAGATATGGTGTACATTTATCATCTTTATCGTTGGTTTCTCCTTGTTCGTCTTCTTTCCTTCTTATCTTTTCTCTCTCTGCGTCCTTTTCTTCATAGAGAATAATTGTGGTGCACTAGTTTAAATTTCACAGCTATTTGGTGATGATGTAAATGATATTTGCTTACGAATTTACGAAATGGACTTAATATTTGGCTTTATAAAATTAGGAAAGGGATTTATGTTGATGTAAGTATAGAGCAAACTTACATAACGACGAGACTTACCAAGGAATGAGATACCTCCTCCTCCGCCGCCTCTCCCGCCTCTACTTCAGCCTCCTTCATCTCTCCCTTCTTCTCGACCTCGACCTCGAATCTGACTTCAGCCTCCTCTTCCTCTTCCTTCGCCAATATCACCTCCATTCCACCTCTTCCCTCCTTTAACGCCTTCAGTGCCTCTGTCTTCCACCTCCGCGTCTTCCTCCCCATCCACCTTGTTCTCCGCCGTTCTTTCATCTCCATCATGCACTCTTCTCACCTCCGTATTCTCCTCCTCCGTCTCTGCCTCCTCTTGCTCCCCTTTTCTTGCTCCTCCTCCGCTTCCATCTCCGTCTCAACCTCTCCCTCCTTCTCTTCTGCCTCCACCGGCACCTCCTCCTCCTCTTCTTACTCTTACTCTGACACTACCCCTACTTCCACTTTCTCAACCCCATCCCCTGCTTCCACTTTTACTTACAAATCGTCATCTACCCCCATCTCTTCCATCTTCACTTCTTCCACCTGTTGTTCCTCCGCCTACGTGGCATCTACTCGGCCTGCCCTACCTCTGCCTTCCACCTAAACCTCCTCACCTTCCAACCCCTTACATCCCGTCCAAATCCACCTCTACCTTTTCCTTCTCCATCTTCTCCACCTCTGCCTCTTCCTTCACCATCTTCTCCACCCCTACCTTTTCCTTCTCCCTCTTCTCCACCTCCACCTCTTCCACCTCCCCTTCCTTACCTCCTTACCTGCGCCTTGAAGTTTCCACCACTCGAAAAGCTCGTGAGGTGAATGCTACAGCTGCTTGTCACCTTCAAGGGGACCTCACTCTTGTCTCAGTCGGGGTCCTGGGCGCTGCGAGACCCCGAGACACGTAACCTCTGATATTTTTCTTTTCAGACTTAAAGACGGATAAAATCTGATAGGCCTCGGCTGAGAAGTCTTGCTAAAGGAAGCGTAAATAGTTGGCTACGAAAACGACCAGGGAGGAAGAAAGGTGGGAAAAGAATTA
>NC_051415.1:8839509-8839719 GCF_015228065.2 Penaeus monodon
CATAGAGAAATTAAACATGATATAAAAAGGCAAAACAGGCTAATTACCAAATCAGTGAGTCAGACTACAAAAAGATACGTGTGTTGGCGTGATACGCGCTTGGAAATTTGACGTGTTTAGACTGTAAATAATTTTAGACTAAGACAAAAAACAACTCAATAAACTCCAGCTCTGCTGACGTGGGGCGAAAACTAAAGTGTGCGTGCTTGG
>NC_051415.1:8840169-8840236 GCF_015228065.2 Penaeus monodon
GTGATATAATAATTGTACCCTAACTATCAGCAAATCGTACGTATGCTCATACGCTGTGCGTGCATCA
>NC_051415.1:8840840-8841085 GCF_015228065.2 Penaeus monodon
CAGATATGAGTTTCTTAGTGTGTTTCCGTATGTATGTACGAACATAATATGTCAGTTCAATCACTGTTTCGTGAGCACATTTTTCCTAATCATCATAAAGGGAACGAGAGAATTTAATAGTTACCTGACTTCGTAAATTGGCCACCGAAATTTTCACGAAAGTTAAGGGCATTATTAATAACAGCGCGAAATTGCGTCTACCGTCGTTAGCTGGCCTAAAGCAGATTTGAATATGATTAAATGTT
>NC_051415.1:8841197-8841284 GCF_015228065.2 Penaeus monodon
GGTTAATATGTATGACGATCTGATTCTTTGCACACCTTTTTATCTATCTGTACCTATCTGTACACGCATCGTATACGTATGTATGCA
>NC_051415.1:8841396-8841734 GCF_015228065.2 Penaeus monodon
TTGTAGCCATATATGTGTTCGAAGTGCGATTAGTTTTGCTACTGAAATAAAATCTGAAAGGAACAAAAAGACATACACTGATATTTACCAAATGTACGAAGTTTGTTATTCATTGCAACCGGAAGAGACACTTTACTTTGTTGAAGAGGACGGGGAGGAAGTGGATTTTATGATGGGGAGGCGCGAGAAAAGGGGTCTTGTGTTGTCTCAAGCAGAGAAAAAATGCAATTGCTAATTGTTGTTGCAAGGGAAGGGGTGTGGACGGTGAGTAGGGGTAGGGAGAGTGTTGGGAAAGGAGGGGGAGTGTGGATTAAAAGGAGTGGTAGATTTTGTTTATT
>NC_051415.1:8841917-8842091 GCF_015228065.2 Penaeus monodon
TTAGAAGTAAGTCTGTTTTAATAATAATGATTGAGTGTTGGAGTTTTACCGCCGGGGGTTAGGATTGGATTATTCTAAAGGATAATGGTGCTGATAGTGTTGATAGTGCTTAGCGAGATTAATGCAATGACAACGACATTTTGATTATAGAATGATATGCGATGAGGGTGGAGG
>NC_051415.1:8842396-8843988 GCF_015228065.2 Penaeus monodon
CTCTTCTTTTTTTTTGGGGGGGGGGGGTTATTACAATGATTATAACCTTTATCGTTATTAGCAGTATTAATACCACTGATGTTGTTGCCATCATCATCACCACTGCTTTGGATGTGCCTTTGTCCTAGCATGTGTGTGTGGTGTATGCCCATGACTGCAAGCCTGTGCAAAGTGTGCATGTCTCTTCACTCTCTTTCATGATGCAGGGACATCATTTTAGTAACAAAAACACAGGAGCAGGAGGGGGAGGGAGAGAAGCGGAAGAAGATATCTGCACGTGAGCACAGAGAAGAAAATGGATGCCGTCCGAACTCCGCCAAAGTGGAAATACGCGACCACATAAAATAAAGAAATAGCGTCACTTTCCTTTCAGTAGCACTTGGTTTGGGCTGAAAACTCCTTGCCATAAAATCTGCATTGAACTGTCTACTCATTTAGTCCCGTTTCCCTTTTTATCCGTCTCATATCTACCTCCCAATTTATAACAACCCTTTATCTACTTTATTTTCTTCTAGCTCCTCATACCCGGCTCCTGCTAACCCACTTCCCATTTCCCATTAACGCCATACCTTAACACCCCCTTCCCTTCCTGCTACTTCCCTCCCGTCTCTCCCTCCTCCCTTCCCCTCACCCCCTTCCCTTCCTGCTACTTCCCTCCCGTCTCTCCCTCCCCCCTTCCCCTCACCCCTTCCCTTCCTGCTACTTCCCTCCCTCTTCCCTCCTCCCTTCCCTCACCCCTTCCCTCCTGCTACTTCCCCCGCTCTCCCTCTCCTCCCTCACCCCTTCCCTTCCTGCTACTTCCTCCGTCTCTCCCTCCCCTTCCCCTCACCCCCTTCCCTTCCTGCTAATTCCCTCCCGTCTCTCCCTCCTCCCTCCCCTTACCCCTTCCATTCCTGCTAATTCCCCCGTCTCTCCTCCCCCCTTCCCTCACCCCCTTCCCTTCCTGCTACTTCCCTCCCGTCTCTCCCTCCCCCCTTCCCCTCACCCACTCTAACACAAACTCCCCCCTTCTAACGACCCCAGTTCCCTTTTCCTGACACCTCCTGGCATACCACTTTCTGTCCCCTTCCCACCTATCCTCTCTCTCCTCCATCTCAACCTTCTTTGCATCCCTTTCTGGTTTTTTAACCCCTTCCACTCTCTCTTCCCCTCCCGTCTACTTCACCCTTCCATCAGCTTAACCCCCACCCCCCTCCGCTTTCTTAACCACCTCACCCCAACTTTCCTCCACCTTCACCTTCTTACCCCTCCCATATCCCTCCCCCACTTTCTTAACCCTTTCTCCTCCCTCTTCCCTATCCGTCCTACTGTCGTCTCAACCCCTTCCCTTCTTCTTTTATCTTCTCAATCCCTTCCCCTCCCCCTCCCTCCCCTTACCCTTCCTTCCTTCCCCTTTCCCTTCCCTTTTTTCCACCTTCTCAACCCCTTCCCCTCCCCTTCCTTCCCCTTCCCCTTCCTTCTGCCTTCTCAACTGCCTCCCCCCTCCCCCTCCCCCTCCCTTACTTCAGCGCAGAAAGCGAACCCGTGAATTCTAATGGGCTTCATACTATAAGAAGAAAAATATGCAAAATTGTAGACTATCTGGATTAGCG
>NC_051415.1:8844714-8845143 GCF_015228065.2 Penaeus monodon
GATAACCTTAAACAAGTCATTATCGGTCGAAGATAAATTTCTCCTTCCAATCTTCTTTGCTCAGATTTGCCACATTTCCTGTTCCCATTTTCCCTTTTTAAATGCCATGCTCGATTTCCTCTTTCATCCACGCATCCCCCCCGGCACGGCATCCCATCATCCGCCAGCCGCTATGCATATATACATGTATACTTTAACCTCATTTTCCTCCTGCAATATTCGCAACGCAAGGCATCAGCGCTTGCAACGTTGCTAGGTCCCATCATGCACGCTATCATGCAAGGCATTATGCATGCAGCGGGACGATCATTAACAGCGCTCCGTGATGACGATATCAGAGAAGAGGGGACGAAGTTTTGATAACTTCTTGGATAGACATGACGTCATCGATTTAGCCTTATTTTTTTGTTATTTATTCATACGTTCAGC
>NC_051415.1:8846720-8847829 GCF_015228065.2 Penaeus monodon
GGAGGTGGCAAGGGGGAGGAAGAGAAGAAAAAGTAAGAGAAGGAGGAAGGAGGAATAAGAATGACAGGTGAATGGCAAAGAAAAGTAAAAGAGAGGAAACGAAAGGAGAGAAGAGGATGATAAGGAAACAGGGAGGGGAAAGAGAAGTGAATGGAAGGGAAACGAGAAATTGGGGAAAGAGAGAAAGGAGAGGAGAACGGGATGGAGAAGTGACGGGAGGAGAGGGAGAGGGGAAAGAAATGGGAAGGAGAGGAAAGTGGAGAAGGGGGAAGAAAAGGAATAGAGGGAGACGCAAAAGGGAAGGAGAGGGGGAAGGGAAAGGGGCAATGACTTCGGGGGCTGTTCCGTGTTGCATATCCAGGCCGGCTTGCTCGCTTGCAGGGATCCGGAGTAGTGATTGCTGCAGGTTAATTAAAAGATAATGGACTTTCAGATACCAATGTGTCAAGTCGGTGTAATTTCGTTCCATTAAACTCATTTGCGAGGAATTAAACGTTTGTAAAGCGCACGTTTAAATATCCTAATATATACTGCGCACTGGTGGAAAGGGAGAATAGAGGTTTGAAAACGTTATTTCTTTTTTATTCTATCTTTCTTTTACCTTCCAGTTTGTACGTTCTTTGGCGTGGATTTGCCTCCGTGTAGCGTCGATTTGCTTTTGTTTTGTCCTCGTTGCCGCATGTGTCTTAGATCTAGAGTGTGTGTTTTGTGTTTGTGTTCTTCGCTCATTTTTTTCTTTCACTTCGTTTCAGTTGTTACCTAATTCCCTTCGGTGTTATAAATGGTTATCATAGAGACGTACCATGGCAATACAAAGGCATTGTTATCCTCTTGAATATATGCTCTCTGTCAGTAATATTCACTTCGGCTGTTTTGTTCTATCCTCCCAGCTTACAGTGCTGTATCCTCGCACTCGTATTGAAGAGAATTACAGCTTCCACTTCTGCATTTCCATCAATTAAAGGTTTAGCTCTTAACACAGGCAAGTCCAGTGATATATTGAGCTGAGAGAGAGAAATATCAGAGGTTATATTTGTTTGGCCGCCTTGGTTGTCATTCATAATCCTGGACTTGGTTGTGGAAGCTGTGCATCAGAAGGAAGAGTCGGA
>NC_051415.1:8849106-8849899 GCF_015228065.2 Penaeus monodon
TCAAGATCTTTCTCCTTCAGCGGAAAGTTTTTCCTCAGATCCTTAAATATGCCTGTCTTATCTTCCTTTTATCCTTATCACTCTAATTTCTCTTCTATGTTATTGGCACTTCATGTCATCGGCTCGTAAACACAACGTATGCTATTTCCTTCAGACCATTACAGACGCTATTACGCTAAATGGCTGAATTACAAGCTTCGTGAGGGATTAATCATTTCATCAGTAATTTTGCAATTTTGCAGTGTAGCAACGATAAATAAAGAGTCCATAGCCAAAAACTCACAATGATGCAGGAAAATTACGCTAATTATGATCTTATTTACATTAGTTTCTTCCGTTTCTTCATTTATTTGCTTATGTGTTTATCCGTTGATATATTTATTCACGTGTTCATCTATTTCCATATTTATTCTTTTTATCCGTGTATTTGATAGGACGAAAGATTATTCCGATGCCAACTATTAATTTCCCACAAGCAAAGGTTACGTATCAAAAGGCTGCTGATGACAGTCATTATCACTGCTTCTCATCACTAATTACTTTACTGTCATTATCGTCACTTATATTGCCCCCGAGGAAGTTGCTCTCATCAATTCAGCTAAAGACTATATCTTTCGCCAAATTCGGGGATAATCACCGTGTTTAATCAGGGCAGGATATTAACAAGCTTGCATCCTAATCGCTATCATGTGAATGCCAAAAAAAAGAAGAAAAGAGGATAAAGAGAGATAGAGAAAAAAAGAGAAAGATGAATTACCATAAAATAATCGCACGCACCAGTCACCTCCGGCGT
>NC_051415.1:8849957-8850185 GCF_015228065.2 Penaeus monodon
AAACACGAAATTCACAAAGAGAAATCTTTCTCTCACTCTCGAAAGAAAAAAAAGCAAATTTTTTCTATTCTTAGGTTTTAACGTGTGAGACATAGATACGAAATAAAAGAGAGATTCCAGACACGCCTGGATCCGGAGCCTTTTATTACGCCGGAATATCTGATGGCGGAATGGTATAATGGCTCTGTTTACCATAATAAAGACCTCAGTGTCAGCGTGCACTTTTAT
>NC_051415.1:8851274-8851660 GCF_015228065.2 Penaeus monodon
AAAGGGAGCCTCATATCCTCCCCACTTAACATCCTCATCTACTAACCACCTTAAGAAGCTTAGTACTAAAACCTATTCTAGTCGGTACTTTTTTCGGTTGCCATGGTAACCACACTCTCCCCCTCCATACCCTCTCCCCTCTACACACATTCCCCCAACAAACACACACGCGAGTCGAAGCTGCCGTACTCCAGCTCTTTCACGCCAAAGCTTTATGGTGACTTGTTTACGGGGTGTATTGTGAGCTTGTCGACAACATGAGTGCGGTCATCTTCATTCGTGCTGACACTTCACACCTGAGAAGAATTCATGAATGGGACCGCTTTCGTGTGGTGTAGTCTGGGGCTGAACGCCGGGTGAATAGGGATGGGCGAGAGGAGAGGGAG
>NC_051415.1:8851735-8851867 GCF_015228065.2 Penaeus monodon
ATAATACTTTGTGTTGTGTCTAGTGTGTTCACATAAATAACGATACATAAATTCATACTGTACTAATGATAGATTAATATATGATATATTATTTTGATTATATATGATATATGTAAAGATATCATTTCATGG
>NC_051415.1:8851898-8852046 GCF_015228065.2 Penaeus monodon
ATTGTTGTTGTTGGTGGGGTACATCATATGATGATTGCACTATGTAGTAGGCTATAAGTATAGATATTCCCAATGGAATAACAATATATGATATCAACATAGAATAGATTATATTGATGTATTGAGTTCATTATACTATATGCAACAT
>NC_051415.1:8852546-8852994 GCF_015228065.2 Penaeus monodon
GTTAAGGGCGAGGTATTGTGGAGTGCTGCATCAAGAGAGGAGGGGGGGAGGTATATGGCACTGAGGATGGCACTGTGCATGATGGAAGGTTTAGGGTGTTGGCAGAGAAGAGAGGCAGAGTGCAATAGAAAGCTGATTTTTGCACATTTTGTAAATTTAGTGCACTGTAAATTTTGAGCAGTTGCATGTGTTTGTTTCTGTGCATGCGCATGTTGATTGCTGTTGTGTTTGCATAGTGAGATCTTTCGAGTGTGCAGAGCGTTTGTTTAAGTGTTCCTGGGAATTATTTACTGTGTTTATTATTTCTGTTATTGTCATTTATACTTTAGTTATTACCATTATTATTCTTGCCACGGCAATCACCTTTTTTATTTCTATCACTGTATTTCTATTAGTCACTTAATTTAATATTAACTCTCAGCATAGCTAAAAATAGAAGGAAGTAATT
>NC_051415.1:8853055-8853266 GCF_015228065.2 Penaeus monodon
GCACAAAATAAGTGACTAAAGTTGCAGCTGAGCGTAAAGAGAAGAAGAAAGGAAAGGAAGAAAATATGGGTAAAACAAATGTTATAAGAAGGAGAGGAGATAGAAAGACAAAGGTAAAAGAGAAGACAAAAAAGAGCAAATTAAAGATAGACAAGTGGGAAAAGAAGGGAGAGAAAAGCGAAGGATGAAATATGGGTAACTGGTTACAGAT
>NC_051415.1:8853851-8854793 GCF_015228065.2 Penaeus monodon
AAAAAGGTAAAATGAGACAAATGATTTGCTGTATACATCAAACGACAGCCGATCAAACCAGAAATAGTAGGAAGAGAAAAGAGGGAGAAGAAGTGATGGCAGAGTTAGGAAGCCACCGTTGAAATATGGATCCTGGCATATGTAGAGTTGTTGCTGCTACAGTTTAAAGATGCGTGGTTAAGTCAGGCCATAGTATAAACGATGTACGTGCTCAGTGGTGTTGGTTTAACCTTTAAGTAGAGGTCATTACACGTCCTGACATACACGAATTGGTAGACGCACATAGAAATGGGTAATGGAAGACATCTGATTACGCAGATCCGCTCGAATGCATGAACGTGTGCGTGTGTGTGCGTATTTGTGAGTCAAGCTTGATATTAGGAATGAAATTATGGTGGGTTGTCATGAGGCTGCACTTTTTATAACTCGAAATGTAATATGTGATTTAGATTGAGAATCCTTTTATTCTCACTCTCTTGTTGTTGTTTCTGTTTTGTTCATACAGTTTCGTGCAGCATACAAGGATAATCAAAACAAACAAACAGCACTCCATTGCAGCAGTACTCTGTAAACAAATGCCCTAAAATACACAGCTCTGGTAAGTTTATAAGCAAAACCGAGGATCCGAAAATCTAGTTTCAGTACATCCAGCATCAGAACCAATATCCAAATTTCCAAAGGGAATAATATAAGCTCTAGGTAAAGTTCACGCGAATTTCTCTTGCAAGCTACAGATGGCAGACGCACAGGTTGACAGACAGGCACAAGTGTTCCCAGAGAAAAACGGCGACTCGAGACAGAGGGTCTGCCAGCCCCCGAGAAGGCCCTCTGGGACTCGCTGTTCAAGGAGGGAATTAGGTATTTTGTCCTCACCAGGCATCGGGCCTAATCTCGTGTCAGGGGCGCCTGTATTTGCGCCGGTTTCACTGTGTAATTTAATAC
>NC_051415.1:8855467-8855602 GCF_015228065.2 Penaeus monodon
CTGGAAACGCCCAGCCCCATTTCCCTGGCACCGCCGCCCACCCGCCCAGGTGAGGAAGGTGGGCCGTCGCATCCACTTCATTTAGTTTATAAAGGTAACGGATCTCTCGTAAAGTTAATGAACTGTGGCTTCAAG
>NC_051415.1:8855647-8855819 GCF_015228065.2 Penaeus monodon
CCATTGTATTACTTAAAGAGAGAAGATTCCCTGATTAATCATGCTCCGGGCTTGGGGAATGACTGGGCGGGGTGGGGGAGGAGGGTGTGGGGGTGAGAGGGAGATGAGGGAACTTTATGAGGGGCTGTTTAGGAGGACATAGAATGAGACGCGTATACGCAAAACGCGCACG
>NC_051415.1:8856776-8857415 GCF_015228065.2 Penaeus monodon
AAGCAATTTCCTGTGACTTGCACGTATAATTCCCTTCCGCAGAAAAGTCGGCGTCGCCCACAGGAGCAGCAGCGGCGGCGGCTGCAAGTTCCGCAAGACAGACGGCGTCCCGGGAAATTCCCTTATGACCCCAGCGAAGAAACGACAGGTGTCGAGAATGACAGAGTAAAGGAAGACCAATATATTGCGGCGAGAGTGAGCCGAGGCGGTAGTGAGTCGCGCCTGTGAAAGATGGCGCTGGTGACGAACAGCTCCGGCGTTGGTTAAAATGTTGGTGATGTATTGTGGTGACGAGTTTCGGTGATGGAACGGTAAGAAGAAATTATTACTGTGGTGACGAATTAGTTGAGTTATGAATTATGTCAAAGTATTTTTTTTTGAGGGGTGCTTGTGGTAGGTGGAGAATTGTTTTGGTTTCCAATTACAAATATGGTAATTTATGTTAATTACGAGTCGCAGGACATACATTTCAAGTAAGTAATGAGGATTAATGAGTTACAAGCGACAGAGTAAAACGATGACTAATTATGCCAACAACAAATTAACCTGCATGACATCCGTGACGAATCATGCCAGTGACAGTGACGAAACAAGGAAAGGTGAAATGGCGGACGTTGGCACCCAAAGATGCGAGACCCA
>NC_051415.1:8857881-8858326 GCF_015228065.2 Penaeus monodon
ACTCCCTAGCTAGACCCATCGTCACGCTCGCCCTGATCCCTTCCCTTTTAAGGGAAAAGGGCCGTAAGTGCCCAGATTCTTTTGTGAGGAGAGTTACGACCGGGCCCTGCTGAAGGACCCAAAAGACAACTTTTATATAAAACGTAGACTGTAGAGTGTGAGTCTGATTTACGATAAAGCGATAACACGATAAAGTCCACCCGGGATAAATCTTTGTTTTCTTCTGCAAAAACACCGAAAAGGGCACCGAAAGTACAAAGTGCTGCAGGCAACACACATAGGGATGTTGGGTTATCCTCTTGAGAGATGGGTAGCAATGTAATATTTCAGGTGGGCCTTTCCTTCCAAGCATCGGCCGTGCAAGTTTATTGACTCCAGAGAGAAGTTAGGTTGTCCAGTCTTACTTTGTTCTTTGTTCTACTAAGTTCTCTCCGACGGAATAATT
>NC_051415.1:8858416-8858593 GCF_015228065.2 Penaeus monodon
ATGATGTATTTTGTATGCGGATGTGCCGAATTTTCTGGTTTCCTTTTGATATCGAATTTGGAATAAAACTAAATGTTAGTACGTGTTGCCTTTTTAATCAAATTCTCCTTTTGCCAAATTCGGCTGGCTTCAGGATAAAAAAAAAAAATAAAAGTTGGTCGGAAGCATGTAAAAATT
>NC_051415.1:8861211-8861503 GCF_015228065.2 Penaeus monodon
AAGTTGATATCAGAACATGCACTCAGAATTTAAAAAATAAAACAAAAATATGACAGTACAATATATAGCAAAAATGAAATCCAAAAATGCAATTTAGACCCTTAGTTGTATAACCCGAATCAGTTTTTACCCTACATCATTTCGCTCGCCACCAAGTTCTGGGAATGACATAGAAGTGTAAATCCATTTTGTTGTTCAACTAAATTAGGATTACCTAATCGGCCGTGGGTGAAGCCGGGCGCTCATGCAACATATATATGGTGGAAATACTGGGTTGTGTAAGACCCACTTT
>NC_051415.1:8863802-8864086 GCF_015228065.2 Penaeus monodon
CACACCCAAGCTTCAGCCAAAAGGATGAAACCAAGTGTATAACGTTTACAAAGAGAACAACAGCAACTTGTGCTGTTCTCCCACGAGCTGTGTATGCCAGCAGCTTATCAAAGGCTGCACGATAAATCAATGGAACAACATGCAATCCCTAAAGCCTGCAGTGTAGAGCGGCGAGAATGAACTTGAAAGCGCCTTTAAAGCCTTCGAGATTATACGTTCAATGACGGCTGAGACGTCCTTTGGTGTAAATGGCCTTGTGTCACGTGTCTCTCTTCCCTTTTCAG
>NC_051415.1:8864151-8864241 GCF_015228065.2 Penaeus monodon
GTGTCCTCATATCTCCTCTTTTCCTAGGCTCTACTACTTTCATCCCCTTTTCCCTCTGTGCATACAATGTTATTATGTTTATTTGTAGAA
>NC_051415.1:8865274-8865490 GCF_015228065.2 Penaeus monodon
AATAACGAGAAGAGAGAAAGAATAACGAGAAGATAAAAAAAATTCAATTTCAGCAAAGCGACTCTGTGTCCATAACTCTGTGATAATACATGCCGCACCTCCACGCTAGTCACGTAGAAGCCGAACATCACATACAGTATTAGCTCAAATCTGCAAGGTTCATCCGTGCGAGAGATTTTTTCTTTTTTTTTTTGAGATGGAGGAGAAGGGTCTTGG
>NC_051415.1:8865572-8865682 GCF_015228065.2 Penaeus monodon
CAGGGGCGGGGGAGTTTTAGAAGAAACAGAGAGTTTTCTTTGTCTCAAGTTTCGTGAAAAATACAAAGCTTCGTGGAGGTTATTCCAATGTGAGAAGGATTGGGATTACT
>NC_051415.1:8866013-8866149 GCF_015228065.2 Penaeus monodon
CCAGTGAGTTCTTAAATATAATCAATGATCATAATGCAACTGTATCCTCTGAATGGATGTTTCGTAGGCTTTTGAAGAAAAATGCCTTAAATTGGTGTTGACGTATTGAACGCAAGAGAGATTTGGGTACTAGGGT
>NC_051415.1:8866961-8867137 GCF_015228065.2 Penaeus monodon
CAGACACTTACGTTAATGGTTAAACTTTATTCATATTTTACTCAAGTCGGCTAGTGCACGTCTGTCACCAAGCCTCTCTTGCGCAGCTTGCTTATGCTATGCAATGTTTTTAGTGCCAAAGTATCCCCATATCCGCCAAAGTTAATGCTGAAGCTGCAGTTCTATTGAAAAAAAAT
>NC_051415.1:8867278-8867504 GCF_015228065.2 Penaeus monodon
ATTTCCTTATCTCTCTTTCTCAACAAAAGTTCCCATGAGCCAAGCAAAACTTTCAGGACTCATCGCCATTCTCTCTGTGTCAGGTGCCACGAGCCTGATCAATATTTGTCTAATTCTTTTTCTTTTGTCAAAGTAGTGAATGACCCTGAGATCCACCATACTCTTATTTTTATTATGATGACGTTCAAGATACAGATTAATCAAGGATAGTGTATTGGAGATGGGT
>NC_051415.1:8867561-8867960 GCF_015228065.2 Penaeus monodon
ATCAGATAACGTAAATAAGCACGTAGCCTCATTTTGCAGTCAAAAGAATTTCTTTAAAGATACCTATCCTCTATATAACCAGTCACTTACGCTCTTTATAGCCGAAAGAACGCTTCTCAAAACTCGTCCTCAGTGTCCCCAGACAAGGTTCCATTATCAAAATTTTAGACTTAATTAAACTTCCTTCAATTAAGGAGAAAAGCGTCGAGAAAAGCCCTTTTAGATAATTGTCGTGGGAGAGACGAACGCCAAGGATGGCTTACGCGCCCTGGGAATAAAACGGAGAAGGGCCATGCGGTTTTATCGTCTGTCGACTCTCTGCCTTTATATAGATTTCTAGGATTATATTACTACGATTATATGTCACTCTCATTTACCTATGCAGACAGTTGTAAGTTT
>NC_051415.1:8869080-8869396 GCF_015228065.2 Penaeus monodon
GTTCAGAATGAAGGATTTCAAAGATGAGGGAATTCTCTGATTTTGTGAAAAGGGAAGTGCGTATAGTTTCCTTTTCTGCGTATTCATTCCGCCATGGCAAGGCCGGCAATACACATGGAGGCAAAAGCTCACAACAAAAGCTTCTTTAGCTTTAGTATAAGCGTGAGAGCCTGCGGTCGCCTCGTCCATCACGGCCGTGTTGACACATGGCACAAGTCGGCCACTCGATCACCGGGCGCCAAATTGGGTCATTAATATCTCTGTCGGCGATTTATGCTGCGGGTGAGCGAGGCCGGCGTGCGAGGCCGCGGCGCCG
>NC_051415.1:8869418-8870091 GCF_015228065.2 Penaeus monodon
CGCCAGCCTGGGGGGGGGGGGCACGGGGCGGGAATGGGGGAGGGAATAGGGGGTAATGGGTGGGTTAGTAAGTTATTAGGGGGCGGGAAATTGGTAACTTTGGTGGCCTATTTTCAGTTCTTGGGATTTTTGTGTAGGGAAGCGAGATGGTACATGTATAATCTATTTTTTTTTTTTTTTAATGGGACTTTGAACTTATGGACAATAATGGAAATTTCGATCTTCAAAAAATAGGATAGTACATTATGAAGAGTAAGCTAAATAGTGACTTTCGGACAAGAATTGGGAAGCGAAAAGTCGGTAGCTTGGATTGGCTTTAGGAATGACAACATGATCAGCTTGGTATGAATTGCGGATATTGGTATTTCCATTGGTATTAGGCAGGAAGTCAAGGGAGGGAGGAGAAGGCTCTTGTACACTAGTTAGAGTGACAGTGGTAATGTTTGGCTGCGATTGGGGTAGCATGAGTAGTCTAGTAATTTAGATGAATCATTGGGTATGGTGCTTCCAGAGATTATTGAATTAGTTACGCAAATGGCACAGAGCAGTCTAGATGCACTGAATAGGTGACGGTCTTGGTGTTTTAGGTCGGTACAGATGAACTGCGATACTTTGAAAATATATATTTTTGTATTGTTTGTAGGTCCATTTATCATACCTTTTTTATATATAG
>NC_051415.1:8870376-8870627 GCF_015228065.2 Penaeus monodon
AACCTAATGATAACGCCTCAGCGCCACAACGCATCTTGAAGGCCAGGAGGAGCCTCGCTTCATTAGTAAATCCCCATTGATCCTCTAGGGAGAAGGTTCTTCACCTGGGAAGATGTGCAGCATTTTCTTCGCCGCTGGATTCGCTCCAAAATGAGTGATTAGCCATTCATGTTCAGACGTCGAGTGCACTGAATAATAAACACTGGCTCGAACATTTATTATGGCAAAGCCTTCAATATGTCTGTCTCGTT
>NC_051415.1:8871183-8871445 GCF_015228065.2 Penaeus monodon
TATTAAGCCCCCACTCTCCAGTCGGCATTGTAGTGGTTGGGAAGCTGTTGATGGTGTGAAGGGGCGGGCTCTTGATCACACACTCTCCAAGTCGTCTTTTTTCGGTTCGGCTAAGCTATCGCACCCTCATCTCTGCACTAGTTTGTTGAATCAAGAATGGAGTGCTACCATTTCAGCTCTTATTATCATATGGTAGAAAACGCAAAAAGGATACAATTTTACAAATCACACAACACACATTAACTAATCAAACATGCCACAT
>NC_051415.1:8871490-8871559 GCF_015228065.2 Penaeus monodon
CATCTTCTATATCTATTTATCATTATGGTGCATGTTCATAGCCATATCATTACAATCCTTATCACTCAC
>NC_051415.1:8873102-8873934 GCF_015228065.2 Penaeus monodon
AGTAATGATAATTATGATAAAATTTTATGTTTCATATAAAATCATGCATGAAATGAAGAGCTAAGTGATTAAAACATATACTTCAAATAAATATATGATTGGACTTTATATGGAGTATATGGCAGTTACATGTAAATGACTAGTGTCTAAACAGCTATTCAACCATTTGTTGTTTACCAGCTTAATCCTAGGCAGCAGGCTAACAACACCCTTATAACACAGTTCCCTAAAGGTGCTCATGCCATGATTACCAAGCGCGTGGGAGATATAGTGACCTATGTTAATTCAGAAATCTTTCTTAAGTTTTTATCATAACATACACAAAGACTGTTTAAGGTCGTTAATCTAAAATACTTAGCAAGCGGCATGTAGTACAAAGATGTAGAAACTTTTAAACGGAAGAGTCTTATCCTCACGTAAAAAAGTTCGAAATATGACGTTGTCTCTCCATAACGATTATCCGAGTTATTGTGAGTGAAATGCCTAGATATACAGCTTAAACACGAGTCATGTCAATGTCTGCTCAGCTGTGTAGAAAATTCGTCTATGTAGATATTGAACAAATCTGGCAAGAGGTGCGGTCCTGTATTTTACAGCGCGTGACAGTGAATTTAGAAATGTAAATGAAACCCAATTTACGCTCCTTCTTTGACTTGCATACCATACTTAGAGTAGGGTTTCGATATATTTGCGAACACCGGGCCCTAATAACATGGGATACTCGTTCATATTCCTTGGACATGTTCAAGAAGCACGCCTATACCTGAGTGTTGCGCCAGGCATATTCGAACGTCGTGTTAGTGCCGCGAATCGGTTTTTATTCAAACTGATT
>NC_051415.1:8874432-8874603 GCF_015228065.2 Penaeus monodon
GGTCTAGAAGTCGAGGTCCAAAAGTAATCATTCTTACCTCTTCCCATCCTGCTTCCTGATCGAGTGACTCTGTCCTGTGCCTCTAAAGATGCGCATAATCAAAATTCATAAAGTAAACAAAGACGTACTCGACGTGGACGAGGCAGATAGGTACTTGTATATGCTACTTGA
>NC_051415.1:8875305-8875406 GCF_015228065.2 Penaeus monodon
TAGAAAACTTTCCCCAAATCTCGAGTAAGGTCAAGAGGTCAGTCCTTTTGAATTTTCCCTTTATGGATCCTCAGGTTTCTGTACGGAAGTTTCGAGCCATA
>NC_051415.1:8875768-8876075 GCF_015228065.2 Penaeus monodon
AAAAGGAAATATCAAGAAAAAAAAACATATTTCTTAAACTAAATATATTCCCATCGATTTCCTAACTCGCAGAATAAATCTCCCCCCAATGATCTCTTCCCGTCAGCCGCCTTAGCACTCGTCAGCTAGTTTTAAGCAGAACCAGCCTTTGTCAGCCGAGCTTTCCCACTACAACGAAAACCTCTTGCTTTTAGTCAGTGTCAGTCATTGTCAGCAATCGACGTGTATCATTGAGGATCGGTCGAGGATCGGCTGCTGTCAGCTAGATGTCAGCATTAATATTGGATATACATTCTACATCTCACTT
>NC_051415.1:8876227-8876459 GCF_015228065.2 Penaeus monodon
TCAATAAAAAAAAAATAGAATGTTCTGTTCTACTTAAATAACTTACACTGCAAAGGCAATGGATCCTTGACAAAAGGAGAAATCGAAACAATGCCTAATAATCAGAGGCAAAATAATGACTGATTTAGAAGGTGATTATCTTCTCCCTTACTTGGAATGGCATCTGTGACATTAGACTGAAATAATTTACGCGCTTTGTTCAGCTGCACTGAGCTCCTACGCGTAAATTTGC
>NC_051415.1:8877507-8877705 GCF_015228065.2 Penaeus monodon
TCCATAAAGACTTCAAAATTAATGGAATCTTAACTGGAATATAATTTTCGAACCTCTCCCTCACAGGAGGTACGAGTGTTCCCACACCCGCATGGTGTCTTGGACCTCCAAACAACTTCTGGAAGTAGAAAGTTGAAGAAATCTTTTGCAAGTTCGAAATTCCAATCCAACTCCCCCCCCCCCCCAGCCCCCATTTCA
>NC_051415.1:8879510-8880095 GCF_015228065.2 Penaeus monodon
GAATGGAAAACAACTTAATATCAGTAATTAATTCACTCCATTAATGATCTCGAATGCATCAATGTAGACTGAATAAGAACACAGTAAATTTGCATAGTAAATCAATGACACATAAAATGCATATGCAAATCAATCAATGCATTATTGCATTATGCATATATTAATGAATAAATCGATAAGTTGATAGTCAAACAAACAAATGACAAAATGCACGCGATAAAGATAGCTCGAACGAAATCTAAAGCAACTATAGGAAACGACAAGAAATTAAATAAGTAGGAAACAAAAGAAATGAACACAGAATCACGCTACTAAACACTGGCCTTCGACACAAGCGTTATGATATTCCTGTTAAAGCATTACGGAAAAAGGTTACTTTATGAAATCAACAGGAAATTGTTTTTCGCCCCCCAGTGCCCGACGCCATAAACAAAGGAGCGTGTTATTGCGTAAGTTGTTTAAAAAGGATTATCGTTGGTAGGAAATTATTATTTGAAATAGTGAGAATGCTTTCAAATGTTGTTGTGATGAGGTAGGTAAGCGGGTATAGTCTCTTTCTTATCATTGTTTCTGTATTCATGTTTA
>NC_051415.1:8880466-8880952 GCF_015228065.2 Penaeus monodon
CCTGTCATCAGCACCAAGAAAGCTCACCGGAAACAAGCCAAAGTTTCGATAATAAATCAAGTTTGCCATCTCGACTGTTCCTCGTCGACCTGCTGATCTATAAGAGGGTGATGCGTAGTGTATCTGAGGCTCGACAAGTTCGTCCTGTTTATACTTAATGTCACTCGCTGTTGGGAGATGTCGGTGATTTTTTTTTCTTTTTAATCGTTAGTTTTTGAGTAATTTAAAGTGATATTGGTGAATTGGTCCCCATTTTGGCTGTGAACCGGATCCAGGTACGGATCTAAGAGTCGAGAAATGTTTCATTACCAGTGTTATCTTCCATAGATTTTTTTTAACAACTGTGGCATACTATATGCATACTGCAACTGCGAGGGGTCTATATCATACAAGCGATTCCCAGTTATTTTCATGTTTTCTCTTTATGTGTATATACGCTCGATAGCATTTGTCCTTTGTTCTCTTTTTCTAAGTCTCTTCGCATTC
>NC_051415.1:8881098-8881370 GCF_015228065.2 Penaeus monodon
GGATTTATTCTTTTTTTTATTTTTTCTCGCTATCTGTCAGCTTGAGTGTCTCCTGACTATATATCTCCTTGTCTTAATTTTCCTGTGTCTAAAAATCCTCATAATTTGATTATGCAATGCATTACTCGCATCCCAAATATTTAAATTTAAACTCTAGCACCGTGTGGATGTCCCAGATACTCCTGTCATTGCTGTCTGTTTCTTTTTCTTAGCTGCCATGTGTAAAATTTTAATTCATTCTGTCACAAGCAGACTAAGATATTCCAAAATCT
>NC_051415.1:8881403-8881560 GCF_015228065.2 Penaeus monodon
TCCGTGACACATCTCTATTTTTCTTATCGAAAATATGTCATCTTTACCTTTTCAATGTAAGATGGAGCAAAATGTAAGTCTGGCTTATTCAGTCAAACACATCAAACTATTTCCCAACAACTAACAATATCTAACAATAAACTAAGAGTACTCATTT
>NC_051415.1:8881880-8882070 GCF_015228065.2 Penaeus monodon
GTTCAATATCCCTTAATTTTTTTCCTATACTTTTGTTTCCCTTCGAGTGATTCATATTAACTTGGGTCAACATGGAACATCATCTCTCATATTTTCCCCTCTCCATTTTCTCCTCTCAGACTCTCACTAAGGCAAGGGGAAACTGCGACGTGTTTCCCCCTTTCCCTATCGTTTTATGAATTGGTCTCAC
>NC_051415.1:8882089-8882262 GCF_015228065.2 Penaeus monodon
ACCCATTCCCATGCTTTTCCACCCTTCCATCCACCGACGACCATCCGGAATAACGAAAACGGTGCTAGTTCTTATTTGGGAAGAGTTGATGTGATTAGGGAAATAGATTGAAAATGTTTGATGTTTCTTTTTTTCTCCTAGTGCTTCTAAATATGTATGAATGATCGCGCCCG
>NC_051415.1:8882576-8882951 GCF_015228065.2 Penaeus monodon
TTCCAAAGTCCTCAACCCTACAAGGAAGCGGAAAAAAAAAGAATTCAGAACACCACGACGAGAAACAGCAATGAACAACAACCAGGCAGTCCTCACTTCCCCTCGTTTCCATAGTAACGACGACAGGCTGAGGTGATCATAGTGTTATTGGCTGCCAAATATCGCCAAACTCTTGCAAGTTGTGCGATCTGAGCCAATTGTCCGATCCGTAATGTTCTGACTTTATATATAGCAAAGGGAGTAATAGGTATGACGGGGGCAGAGTGACTTAACTTCAGCGTGTGATCGTCGACCGTGGGAGGGAAAACAAGAGGCCTAGGAAACCAGTATTGATTAAATTTTGGTAGATATCGTTATATTCACATTGAAAAAATT
>NC_051415.1:8883214-8883590 GCF_015228065.2 Penaeus monodon
AATACATAAACTTCCTAGCTTTCACACCCTCCATATTTTAACAAAACTAATTTAGCCTTGTAAAAAGTCCTCGGTTGGTAATGGGCCGGTAAAATTCACTTCACACGAAGTCTTTACAAACAAGGACAAATATTTTTGTGTCCTTTTTTTTTCCTTTCTTTAGTAACTTTAACATCAGGACCTTTCATAGTTTTCCCACGCAATCATGTTCGTTTAATGAAGTCCGGTTGTCTCACTTACTGCCATGTGATTTTGTTTTGATTTCTTTCACCTTTTTGGTAGCTCTTTCTGTAGTTAAACACACATGGAGAGGCAGACTGACTGAAAGCTAGATATGTATAGACAGTGATACAGAGAGAATTAGTGAATCCGTAAA
>NC_051415.1:8883655-8883864 GCF_015228065.2 Penaeus monodon
GTTTTGGGTGGTTGGTGGGTGTGTTGTGTGTAAAGGAGAGGAGGGAGGATGAGAGAAGAGAGAGGTTGAGCGAAAGGTTTTGTTTAGTACTCTTTGTTTTTCTGTTCTATGTCTGTCTTTGTTTCTTTTCTGCTTCTTCTGTGTTCCCTCTGTCTCGTTCTCTTGTTAGACAGTTAGCTCACAAGACAATTCTTTTTCTGTTCTTTGTA
>NC_051415.1:8884182-8884478 GCF_015228065.2 Penaeus monodon
GGCTCGAGACGTTTCTCAGAGCTGCGGAACAAGAGCGGTTTCAAGTCCGACTCCTTAGTGAGTCCTTCATCGCTCCTCGAGACTCATATGTGGTTACTCTTTTCTGTCCTTTTCTTTCCTCTCTCTCGTTTCTATTTTTTCCCCTGGCTTTCGCTGTCTCTTTCATGATGCAATATGAGAGGGCAAAGGGTATTCATTTTAGTTTAATTGAACCTCAGTGCAATTTTCTTTAGCATTTTGTCAAGACCTCGTTATTTCCTTTCCTCTTGCATTTATTTTATTTTATTGTTTTAGTG
>NC_051415.1:8884513-8886860 GCF_015228065.2 Penaeus monodon
AATTATCCATTTTTGTATCTATGTATGTTTTTCTCTCATTCTTTTCCCTTTCGCTGTCCATTTTTCAACTCATATAATTCAGTACACTGTAACAGTTATTGCATGTGCCTGAGGGCATGGATATCATAGTATCAAAAAAGGAAAGTTTAGTGCTAATCTAAGATGTTATAGAGAGAGACTTAGAGATGCGGATCAGACTGACACCTGCTGATTCCACACCCTGGGCTAATGCGACAGATAAGAACCGAGAAAGTATACAGTTCTAATGAATGGAACATGGAGAGCTCCGCGGTGGCTCTAACATTCATGGATTTACAAGTTAACTAAATCGCATGTGAGGCGAGGTGATGAATGTTCTGTAGATGGGCCTTAAGAACACGCACAACGCCGTCAGGTCCCAACGATAATGATGAGACTGGAAGCAGAGAGCACGATTTTCATGTATCTTGAATTGTCGATTAGAACCAGGAAGGATGGCCGGAGTAATGGCTATAACAGAGGGAGAGTATTCCATCAGAGAAAGAGCTTAAGGGCTGTAGAGCATGGATCAATTTCTACCCTCTAGTAGTTGGGGGATACACTGTATGTATGCCAAATTATGAACTGCTCTTTTAGTCATATCTATTATGTGACAGATGACACGTGACAAGATTGTCAAACTACACTCTAAGGATGCATTTTCTGTACTTAGATCGGACGTTTTCCCTTTAGCATTAATGGACGTGGTTAGTAGATTCTGTTCTTAGGATTCTAATATAGCATGTGTTTTGTTTGGTTTTAGAGTAGCTCGACACTGCCAGGCCCCATGAGGTGACGAGAGATAGCATACTGTTGACATGCTCAGCAGAGGAAATGGGATTACACCTTACATATCTTCCATTGTCAGCATATACATAAACTAAAATCTGGAGGACATTCTATAACATATTAGCAGTAACTGGGCATTCACTAGAAGTGTAACTACTAATCATGACTATTAGAATTCTTCCTCGTGGGTATTTCTCGATCAATATAAGCAGATCAGCATTCATATCCAAGCTTTAAAGTTTGGACATAATCCAACTATGCCAAGCTCTATCGAAAATCTCTATAATCGATTTCAAGTAAATGTTATATGATTTCTTTAGTTAATCTAATAATTGTGTTTGTTTTCTGATTTGTCAGTAAAGGAAGCACAGGTATGTGTCAGAAATGGCGAAATGTCATCCTGAGATGTGGGGCTCTGTTGCTGTTATACCGGGCTCCACCAGTATTCTATATCCAACTGAACATTCATTGATCTCTACATTAAGATTTTTCTTCCACCGATCTATGGCCCATTTCCGAAACTGTTTCAATATTTTGCAGGCTTATTTTGAGCTGATGAGTTTTATTTCCAATCTATAGTTTTTTTCTGCAGTTATTGCTAGGTCAAAGCTGGTTTGTATACTGGACTGTAAGGTATGAAACTGTTTTGCAGTCCAATAGAGATTCAGAGAGCGCGATAAGTTGTTTAACGGTTATTTCAAGAAAGGGAAAGATTATTTTTTTTGTGTTAGCATGTACCAACCATTATCTCTGCCCTTCTCCCTCAAGCCCATACATTATTAAGAGAACTACGGAGCTCCTTGACTATATGCTTATTATCTATTAGTAGGATGCAGTCTGTAGACATGCAGGTACAATTATACAGCTACTGACGGTAGTCTTGTCCTTACCACTGGAGCCAGGAACAAACACACACTGAATTAATTCCATGATTGTTCAACTAGATCCTGAAAAATTAATGCCTGGATGCCGTGTACAGAAGTATCCATCTTCTCGGGATGAGCAGAATTAACAGTATATCTGGCTTTTAGAGATGGAAGCGCGGTTGTTCAGCCAAAAAGTGCTGTCAACAGTTGAAAATACTATAACAGCCTTCCTTTCACTTGCAGTATCGTAGGTAGTGCTGCCAGTAATCACAAAAATGAGTGCTTCCATTCAAGGTTAGCCTACAGGTCACACATTCTTTTAGATGTATGACGTCTAGTTTAAATACATTTCATCCAGAATGACAGGAAAGAACCTTTGTATCTATGTGCAGGCGAAGTGATTATAATCGCTGGGGCACTGGGTAGAGCATACTTACGGGCAGGTCAAGTGAGGACAGTGATCCTTGCCCCTATTTTCAACTGACTCACGTGGTTCATAGCTCAGCACACCCACAGGTGCTCGTTAGTGGTGCTTTGCATGTATTTGCTCAGCAAAACTTGAAGAATATTCACCTGCACCCGCACTCACAAGCAATGTAGCAAAATACAAAAAATGGATAGTCTAAGCTCTTGTCAAAGAAAAATATAGATTATTACTGCATTATGATCAAGAA
>NC_051415.1:8887834-8888922 GCF_015228065.2 Penaeus monodon
CAGCAAGTGATGTTAATATATATAAAGCAGAAAACTATTTAGTATTTACGGTAAATAACAAGTAAAACAATAAGAAACGTACGCGTTATAATATACCGAACCACTAAAATTTCCTGCCTCAGACCGAGGGCTTTAAGCGCCTTGGTAGCGGATCCTTGTTTGCTCCCATATAAAGGAACAGCCCAACTATAGAAGTGGCTTTGACAGAGGCCACGTTAGCCTCTCCGCCTCATGCACACTGCAAGGTGCTTCCTTGTAAAGCTTCGATCAATTTGTGAACAGTGACTGTTGCAGGACTGTAACAAGGAGCAAGAAACAAAATGAGACATGAACTAAGCATGAATGAGAAGTCCAGCCAAGCCATTTGAAAAGCGTATGGCGTTGCCATGCTAGGAGAGGGAGGGGGGGGGTAGTCACGGTTTGAATGCGAGCAATGGTTGTATTTCACTAAAACAATGTTAATAATAAAGTTGCAAGTAATAAAACTGGCCTATTCCCTGAATCAATTCAACATTAGGATGTTTGGATATTCAGAAAAGAATATGCCATACATCACAAATCACAAAGATCCCTTAATACACGAAATGATTCTTTCCCTCCCATCCTCCCTCTCCCTCCCTTCCTCCCTCTCCCTCCCATCCTCCCTCTCCCTCCCTTCCTCCCTCTCCCTCCCTCCTCCCTCCCTTCCTCCCTCCCTCCCTTCCTCCCTCTCCCTCCCTTCCTCCCTCTCCCTCCCTTCCTCCCTCTCCCTCCCTTCCTCCCTCTCCCTCCCTTCCTCCCTCTCCCTCCCATCCTCCCTCTCCCTCCCTTCCTCCCTCTCTCTCCCTTCCTCCCTCTCCTCCCTTCCTCCCTCTCCCTCCCTTCCTCCCTCTCCCTCCCTTCCTCCCTCTCCCTCCCTTCCTCCCTCTCCCTCCCTTCCTCCCTCTCCCTCCCTCTTCCTCCTTTCTAAGTCAATTTCCTTGTGACCTTCTCTACTTCTCTGTAGCTAGGGACTCCTCTCCCAACTTTGTCTTCAAGTATATTAAAGGATTTTCTTCGCTTTAACTTTCTTTGATAAAAATGCATTCGGTTTTCGCGTGACCCTCGTT
>NC_051415.1:8888960-8889270 GCF_015228065.2 Penaeus monodon
TTGCGGATCCACATTTACATCTTCCATCTCCCATTCCTCGACGGCCCAGTTCATGCATGGAATTAGCGACCAGGCGTGTGTGTCGACCAAGTACGGCCGGTGCCTCTGAGGTCGTAGCAAAATACATTTGTCAGTTCGTTGTTTTTGTTTTTCTTTCTAAAGATCAAGATGATGAGGGGATATCGTTGGTTTCCCTCGGCGCGTCTACCCCTCGATTACCAATGACTTTTCCTCGAGTCCTTTGCACGCGATTCTTGATGCTTCATGCCCAGGTGGTCTCTGTCTCCCTGGCACAGTAGAGGACGTTTCA
>NC_051415.1:8890193-8890961 GCF_015228065.2 Penaeus monodon
AGTTCGAGTCCTATATCTACAACTCGTCCGTAATAACCTTCATTGAATAAAAATTCGACCCGCCTACAATCATATTCATCAATTGTAAACATGAGTGAATGTTGGCTAAACGGGAGACCTGTTTGTCACCCCAGAAAATATCCTTTTTTATGTTTTGCTTATAGTTCTCCCTTTCATTTCTTTTTTTCCTCTGCTTTCCTCGTCTTCCGCTAAAAATTCTTTTCCTCTTGGCTTCCTCGTCCATCCCCTTCCCTTCCTCTTCTCCCATACCTTTTTTCTGCTTTTCCTTCCCCCTCGTTTTCCTTTCAAGCACACGCACAAAAAATCTCACAGTGCGTAGAGAAAAACAAAATACAAACGAAAGCCAAAAAATGTATTCATAACAAAAGTAATAGCGTAGAGATATTATACAAAAGTCAAGAAAAAAACATATGTATAACTCTAATAGTCCGACTGAAAGGAATCCATTTGGCATGTTCCCACCGGGCCGAGTAGGGTGTTAGAAGCGACCAAGCCTTAAGCCAAGGCGAAGTGAATGGGGTTGCCACAGCAAGCCAGAGGCCCGGAAAAAATAATCTGCAGAGTCGAAAAATAGGTGAATGGGAGAACATTTGGGAATCAGCGAATTCTTAGCGGGAGTGGGCAGAGGGAGAGAGGGGAAACAGGAGAGGAAGGGAGAGAGGACGAGGAAAAGTGAGAGAGAGAGAAGGAGGGAAGGAGAGTGAAAGAGAAATTGTGGAATACGTAGGGAGGAGGCAAGAAAGAGGG
>NC_051415.1:8891211-8891556 GCF_015228065.2 Penaeus monodon
CGAAGAAATCCATACGTTCGGGGTTTAAATACATAATGTGCCTCCAAAAGCCCTGAGTGATCTGTCTGTTGGTTTCAAAGTCATTTCAGAGTGCCACTTTACTGTCGAGGAAATATGAATTCTATATAAAGGGGAAAGATACCCACTTCGGAAACAAGGTCAAACACACGTTTTTGGTATCTGCTTTTTGTTAAGTCTGGTTCCTTGAGCATTTCGGGAAAAAGGGATGTTCCATAGGGAATAAATGTCTCATACTACCTTTTTATAAAAGAGCAAACACTAGTCTTACTAATCTCCGCTGTCTATCTCACTCTTTCAAACATTCGCATATGAATCAATAGATAA
>NC_051415.1:8893339-8893506 GCF_015228065.2 Penaeus monodon
AAACTAACTCCTCAAGAACATTAGAAGTATAGGCGAATACAGAATACTGTTCTCTCGAAATATGCCAATCTCAAAACGGTTAGAAGTTTTATAACTATAATGTCGTAACATAACGATTTTGCTTTATTTCAGTAAACCCAAAGAATAAAGATGTTGGCCGTTCTCTT
>NC_051415.1:8893539-8893970 GCF_015228065.2 Penaeus monodon
TAGGACTCAAAATTCAAGGTCATTAAACCCAACTGTCGGAACAGGGAAGAAGCGTATCTATTACGACGTAAGCAATGACTTAACCTTACGTTCAGTTCCTTTGTAGCTGGAACTGTGACGAGCCCGGAGTCAAGAATCTCTATAGACCGGTTGACGCTAGAACATGCCATGAAAGGGTTCGATAAAGCAACTACGTAAATTGAGAGCACTTTATATGCGTTTGCAACGAGTGATTAGAAGTGGATATCTTGATACGGCCCTAAGCATATTCTGAGCGAGAGCATTGTTGGTGTTTCCACCCAATGAAGCTCCAGTATGGCGAAGACCTTCAGGGACTCCAAACAAATCATTTGTTATCGGTTGCAACGGGGAAACATTTCGAAACACCCCGAGGAACTGTTGCGGAAATCGACAGCGGGATCACCAACAAA
>NC_051415.1:8894519-8894939 GCF_015228065.2 Penaeus monodon
TACAATATATCTCCCAGATAATGGACACATTCTTGCTATGATATAAAGCTTGGCCTGTTAACAGAGACCCGCGTTGTCTTGTAACAGTTACTGTATTCGCTGGATTAGTGTGTTTCTATTGTAGCAAGCGTTTGATATTTTTTCTGAAATCTATTGGCCGAAAAGCTGTATATTTAGTTACTTTTAACGTATATACGAATCCTGACTGGTAATAGAACTAACTTCCATGTGTTATGTATATTATTCATGAAATCATAACGATATTACATCTATTATGAATATATATACAAAGAATACTAACAAAACCAGATTGAAACAAGAAAAGAGATAAAATAATGGAAATATAAGAAATGAGAAGAAAAAAACCGGTCTCTTTGAAGAAATTGCATATGAAACCGGTCGCAACGGGAACCAGTTACA
>NC_051415.1:8895607-8895914 GCF_015228065.2 Penaeus monodon
TTGGAGGATGAATGGGCTAAGAGAGACCACCGGAAAAAGGGGTGAGGCGTTGAATTAGAAAGAAGGGTAATAGAAAGCGGCAGGGAAGAGGGTCAAGGAGAAAGGAGAGGAGGGGGACAGACAGATAAGAAAATCGAGGGGAAGGAAAATAGAAAAACTCAATTGAGGAAAAGAGATGAAGGTATTAATGGATGAAAGAAGAAAGGGGAAAGTAATAATTCGTATGGAAAGGAAAAAAACACACGAAAGAGAAATAAAAATATAGGATAGAGAAATATCGATAACTGAAGGTCTTTAATCTATTCGC
>NC_051415.1:8896871-8896998 GCF_015228065.2 Penaeus monodon
AGCATGCTATTTATAAGAAAAAACGGAAGAAAAGCTAAAAGAAGGATATTCGCGCAAGGTCGTCGGGACGAAGGAGTGAGAGGCTTGGCAAATGGGGCGAGGGTTTTGAACGAGAAAAGTGAAAATT
>NC_051415.1:8897397-8898268 GCF_015228065.2 Penaeus monodon
AAGAAACTTTCTGTTCCCTTCTACACTATTCGGGTGGTGTTATCAACACACGTACTCACAAAAGCGTCACACTTAATTATTCCTAATGTAAAACCTAGCTTAATCCGCAACACTGCACGTGAATTATAAGCCTTCTCCTTCTTAGTGATCCCATGAGACTTTTAGACCGAGGAATGTTAAAGTAACCGACAATTTCTTTTGAGATTAGACTGCACATTATCACTATATCTTGCTAAAAGGAGGATCTAGCGTAAATTAGAAGGTACGTCACTCAGGTTCTATTGTTAATTATTCTCACTAAACTTTTTATTCTTCTTTAAATATATATTTAAGAGAATAATTCTATAAATAATGATAATATGTCTGCTCACGTCAAAGCAGTAATCAAATATATGATGCGATGGAACAATGAAAAAATCCCCCTTTTATGAATATGAGATTTCATTCCAGAATATGCATAGATCTAAAGAAATATTCACAAATCACGAATTAAAGACAAAGTATGTCGCTGACAAATAGTGCAGATGAATATTTGGAAAGCAACAAATATGAAAAGTTTAAACGCTAAATCTTATGAGTTACATTTTTTTTTTAGGTGGACAGAAAATACATTTAGCAAGAAAAAGGTAATTAAGCAAATGATAATGACCACCAGTAATTAGCGTAAACAGACAACAATGAACGAATAGCAGAACACAATTCTAAATGCATAACAGACGAACAGTGATAAGAAAGACAACAAATGTATTTCTCCAGATGTTCGTAACGTCGAATATAGCACTTTAACACATCCATACATCGCCTCTAACAGTCCCAAGGACTACACGAACCTCTTGAACCTCTTATGAGGAGGGATGAGGGAGGCGACTGA
>NC_051415.1:8898708-8898999 GCF_015228065.2 Penaeus monodon
AACGCTAACGCTCACATTTCATTCAAAATAAGTAAAAAAAAAAAAAATCACTCCCGTAAAAAATCCAAACCCCTGCACTGGGGGAAAAAATGCCTGCCGGTTCATCATGCCAATAAAAGCAGTAACAGCATGCATAAAATAGCCTTTAAAGACCAATTAGCGGTCAACTGGGTGTATATAATTGGATGAAATAGTTTTCATTCAATGCGTGAAACTTCAAATGCTAACTGACAAAAATTCTGTGTCGGTTCCGAGGATTTCGAGTTCACAAGCTCACCTGGATTGTGGGTT
>NC_051415.1:8899554-8899956 GCF_015228065.2 Penaeus monodon
TTGAGTCAACAACCTCCCATCCCCATAAAGACTAACACCTTCGCTGACTGGGCAGTTATTGGGCTCAGGATCTCGTCGCTTCCCCGTGTAGTTATATTTCGAGAATCTTGGTGGCTGCTATTTTTGCCAAAACTTATTCATGATTCAGTCTTGGATAATATTTTCATTCTGTATTCACGTACTCGTTAGTATTATCATCTGCAGTTATATTTGTAATTTAAGTAGTAGTGTCGATATTACTGTCTTTATGATTCTCTCTTGTCAATATTGTTCACTGATTTATTACGCAATGTCAGTCAGAAGAGAGTCATATGTTTCGGTGAATTTATTACAAGATGCGTACATGTGCATCACTCAGTTATTAAAATACCATTATACGTTTTTCCTACACACAAGAATCGT
>NC_051415.1:8900132-8900612 GCF_015228065.2 Penaeus monodon
TTCTACCTCCAACTCTCACCATGTGACTCTCCTTCTAGACAGACCTGCAAAAATTATTAAGAAATCATTAAGTATAATAGTCTGCCAGGACGGAAACACACTTCCTCTCCACACACCTTATTTGGCATTATATGTTTGTATAGATAACGATACGAACATTCGTTCAGAGAATATTTTAATGCTCTTTATAATGTAATACGACTTGGCAAGCTGGATGCGTTCTAGTTCCCCGATCTTGTACTTGTTCTTGCATAGAACACGTAGCTTTGAACAAAGTTAATGTTTCCCATGAGTTCCCTTTTTGAGAAAATATGAATAAAATTCCTAAAAATGAGCTCTGCTTGTTGTATTTCCTGGATGGTAGGGACGTCACATTTTCGAAATGATTATCCTGAGTCTAAATTGTTGAAATATTGTGGCAACCTGATTTTGCCTTCAGGGATGGGGAGAAGGAATGGCTCTGATGGGGTAGGAATCGGG
>NC_051415.1:8900791-8901706 GCF_015228065.2 Penaeus monodon
TTCCACATTTATATATGACAGTGGAATAAAACACATATTTGCATTATTAAATATCATATCTATTGCAACTATTTAATATATGTTAACAGGAAGCTAAATATATCTGCAATTCAGCCGGAAGCAACTCTGGCATATTCTAAATTTCTTATAACGGAAAGATAATAGCTACAATTAAATACTAAACATAGATATTCAGAACAATTAAAACGAATAGATACACTCTACCTACTAAGCCTTCCGTTAACTGAATTTAACATAATTATTTTTGTTTTAGACTGACAGTTGTCAGATTTGCATGTGTGCCTTGTCCTTTACTCTGCTTTTATATATTGCATAACATTATCCACTTTGTCTTTGTTTTCGAGTGACCCTGTCTTGCCATTTTTTCTCTTCGATTATAGATTTTTGTACAGCAGCAGAGTGGCAAAAAATATTTCTAACCTGCCTTTCGGAAGTGATCGCTCTTATGCCCTGCACAGCTTCTTCAGAAATGCTTAATATATGCATAAGAGTCTGGAAATCATATCCGTGACAGCACTTTTTTTATGGGGGGGGGGAGTGATTTTCTTATCAGTTCCAGTGGCGGCACCGAAGTTACTTAGAACTTACAGAATATCTCCATAGGCATAAAGCATCATAGAAAGAGCACTAAACACAAGGAAGCTCGTGTGCCTGGGAAAGATATCTAACACCACAGCAGCAAAGGCGATAGTAGGGCAACCATATTGCAACTCAACCTACGGCTTAATAATATTTTGGATACTCCTGACACACTTACAAAACCCAGCTGATGTTCCTGCTTTTGAGTCTTCGAAGTAGGGACGTTAGAAACCTTCCTCTGTATCAGCTAAAGGGATTCCCAAAGGCAGGTCTCTTACGTGCCATCTGTGTGGGAAACATAATGACTCATTGCAA
>NC_051415.1:8902451-8903458 GCF_015228065.2 Penaeus monodon
ATGCAAGGGAAGTGTGTAGGTGGCCCTCTCCGTAAAATAGCAGTAAACTTTTACCAGCGCCACAAAGCAGCGTGCTATGTGCACTCACCACTTTCATCCTAATAATTAAAAAGAACTTCAAGCCACGAAGAACACGAGTGAAAAAGCACCTTCATTTCACAACTAGAAGCCGTAATTTAGTTTGAAGATTAAATAAAGTATCTCGTCGAACGTTTTTCTTTGATAATGTATCTAATAAAACTGTTTGAATTGTGGCACTGATTACCCTCGTTCATGTATAAATATGGTTTCCCCCAGAACTCCTTGAGCAGGGATTGGGTTTTAGTCTTCTTTTTCTGCAACAACACTGTCATTTTCCTTTCTCGGGGCCACCATTCTTCGAAAATTGACAGTGGCCACTAAAAGCGTGAACAGGCCCTAAATTATAATGAGCGGTCAATGCGCTACTAAACTCGAACAGGTAAGATCTCGTCATTCCAATCTCTCCCCACCTTTTCATTTTATCTATTTTTATTTATATGAAAGCTGATATTTCCTCTGTACATACACGAATTTGGTTATGATTTTTATATATCTTTATCTGCAATGACGATGGACTTCTAGGAGTCTGGAGGATTTTATAAGAGGAAATAGGAGAGTAGGATTAAGTGTGTCTATATGTCTTTTCCTACGTTCGAGTCCTCGCCTTCTTGTGCCCGTACTCTTGTGTGTCCCGTGTTCCTGTATCTGTATTCCCGAATTTCTTTTTCTGTTCTTGTATCCGTGTTTCCGTGTTCTTTTGCCTGTTTCGGTGTTCCTTACTGTATCAGTGTTCCAGTGTTTCCCGTGTTCCCGAGCCTGTACTGTGTCAGTGATCCCATATTACTGTATGTTCCTTGTTGTTCCCGTGTTCCTGTGCAAAGGTTGCTGGTTGTGTGGACTATTATTATTCTATACAACAGCGAATATTTTTCATTGGTAAAACCTTAATTACATTTCGTGTAACCCTAGAGGCGATTATATCTTAC
>NC_051415.1:8904008-8904351 GCF_015228065.2 Penaeus monodon
AATCAACAACTCTAACAACCATTATGACATCAGTGGCCCATCCTCCGGCGGGAGACGTGAATGCACTTTGAAAGAGAAAAGGTTTCGGCATTTCATCAGCTCTGAGTTTCATTAGTGTGACTCATCGTTCATCCGAGACTAATTCTTCTATTCATTTCTCGTTCGCTGATTGGTGTAGAGGATCTCTCTGGATTCGTCCGGATAATGGACTATTATAAATCCCAGAAGAAGATGGCGAATAAAAGAGTAAGGGAAAAGAGTGATAGGAAGAATCGTGTTAAGATGAGAGGGAAGTAAGGGAAAAAATTTGTTTTTTCTTTCATTTTCCTTTTGGATCAATAAG
>NC_051415.1:8905276-8905692 GCF_015228065.2 Penaeus monodon
TCATGGAAAAGAAAAGCATTTTTACGAACTCCAAAATATCTATTGAAACGAGAAAACGACTTCTGAAATTTACATCTGGTCTGTTCTCTTATATGGAAGTGAGTCATGGACCATTAGTGCAGAGATGAAAAAGGAACTGGAAGCAATGGAGATGTGGTGTTACGGGAGAATGTTGAAAGTGTCTTGGACTGAGTTTGTGTCAAACGAAAAGGTGCTTGCAAAAGTTAGAGAAGAACGACAGATTCTAACATCTATCACTCAGAGACAACTGAAACTGAAATAGCTTGGAGAAACTGGTTATGGAAGGAAAAATAGATGGTTCAAGATCCAGAGGGAGACAGAGAAAGAAGTACCTAGATAATCTTGTTGCTGCAGTGGGATGCTTACGGAAAGGGGAGCTCTACCATCTGACTCAG
>NC_051415.1:8906137-8906299 GCF_015228065.2 Penaeus monodon
TTGCGTGGGTATATGGTTTGTTGTGTATGTTTCATAAAGCTCGCTTCATTATACATTTAGTCCTCTGACACTAGTAAGCTAAAATTTGACCACTGGGTAACTGAATGAGAATTACTAGTAGGTGCCATCAGGGCAGATGCAGGCAAGGAAGAAGGCTGCCAA
>NC_051415.1:8906916-8907288 GCF_015228065.2 Penaeus monodon
AACACACAACATCTATAAAAAGAAAATATGAGTTCTGTTCTCATTTTGACTCATGCACACTAAGACGTAATAACACTCTCGTATTTATAACGACAACGTAACTAGCTCCGAAAAAAAAACAGACAAAATAGTGCAAGCGCGAGCATCTATCTACTGCGCAAGGTGTTTGAATTTAATCCCGCTTGTGCCGGAGGTCGTAAAAGACAACTTTACCTTCATTTACCTAATTTCCGACTGTGCGAACGCATTTGTTATTTTCATCACACTAACATAACAGAAATACACAGCCGTACAGTCTCCTCCACTTCTAAATTCAACACTCAGAGTTGCCAATGGGGGAATCGCCAACCTCGATATTTGTTTCCAAAAGGC
>NC_051415.1:8907348-8908029 GCF_015228065.2 Penaeus monodon
TTGCCAAAAAGAACGTATTTATGCTTCTTAAAGTAAATGGGTCCGTGTGCGTTGAGTAAGCACTCGATCTGTGTATAACGTGTGTAAACCTTTTGCCAAATATAAGATTCAATTATTCGGACAGAGAAGTATGTGCAAGAGTTAAAATGGAAAGTGCTTACATCACCCATCCTGATGGTCCGTGGGCTAAGGAAGTAACACGGCCAGGCTCACTATTATCAGTCGTGTAACGAGTGAAAAGCACCAAGGAAAAAGCTTTTAGAACATGAACAGCGAACGTTACTTGAAAGCATAACATTTTGTAAGACACAAGATAAAGACAAAAGAAGCTCTTCAGTGGAGTTAAAAGGGCGCAATTACTCTGTTGTTCGTGTTTAACATGTCTGTTCATTCAAACATGGAGTATTTTCGGCGAGGAAATGTGAGAGCGTTGGAATGACTGATAATCACTGGGCTCCTTGGGATATTGATCACTAATGAGGTGGTTTGTTTGCGTGTCGGGGACGTCTGTTCATGCTTTTTATGTTGTTGGTGGGGTTTGTTAGATCCTAACCTGCTCTTATTTCATACCTCTTTCGGTTCATCTAAGTTTAATTTCCCCTTTTTCTCTTCGTCGTTCCATATCTTTTGGTTTCCATTCTCATCATGACCACAACCTTTATCCAGGTCACATGAAACACT
>NC_051415.1:8908090-8908530 GCF_015228065.2 Penaeus monodon
CGTACGTATCCAAAACGTTTGTTATGCAGATCATCCCCATAAAGCTCTTTCAAAAGCCTGTTTTATAAATGCCTCCCCCATAAAGGTGATGCTTCCCGGCGTTATGAATGTCAGACGAGATATATACCTTCCCATGCCGTGTCCGTGAGGGTATGAATCATGGCATAAAAGTTGTTTTTGGGCGAGACACGCAGGACCCGACGCGAATGACCCTTTATGATGAATGGGTGTAAGGTTACTTTTATGGGGACACACCAGGTTATAATGACCCTTATATTATTCCTAGCGAGAGGTCATTAGTAAGGACGGGCGGGTATGTATTAGCAGTTGCTGGAGAGGGTCGAGGGTAGAAGCGCCACGGTGTCATTTACTTCGGTGACACATGACACTTTGAACGATTAAGGTGGGGGAGGTGGTTTATTTAAATACATTTCAGTGGA
>NC_051415.1:8908585-8908751 GCF_015228065.2 Penaeus monodon
CTGGTATCGCTTAAGAAGCGACTATGAAATTATTACTTTGTTAAGTTGATGGGTTAAGGCGTGTTTATTTATGCGAATGTATAAGAGTTTTCGTAAAATAATGAACATTTCTTAGAAGAAAATGTAAAGTATATACGCTATAATGTGTTTATTTGAGAAAAATGAG
>NC_051415.1:8910141-8910389 GCF_015228065.2 Penaeus monodon
CGTTGTAACACTGATATAATTAAGAAATACTGATACAGCACATACAACAACAAATCACCTATAATTTTAATATGAAATTTAAAAAGTTAATCAATCCACTATAATGTTTAACATTAAATCAATTTAACATAGGAAACTATCTAATGAACAATTGTCATCACTCAACTCTGCCAAGTCATAATAATTTGATTAACGTAACTAAAATAAAATTTAATACATGGTATAATTTAATAAATTAAACGAAGAAC
>NC_051415.1:8911378-8911935 GCF_015228065.2 Penaeus monodon
ATGGGAGGGGGGAGGGGGGGTGAATGGGAAGGGGGGGTGAAGAAAAATAGGGGATGGAGTTTGAATGGAACTGAAAGAAGGGATTAAAAAGAAAGGAAGACGGAAAATACAGGGCAGATGGAAGAATGGAGGGATGGGAAGAAGAGGAAAATAAGAAAAGGAGGAAGTTTCTGAAGAAAAAGAGGATGGAAGAGAGGGAAGAAGTGCGAGAGGAAAAGAGGAGGGAGAGAAGGGATATATGGCGGATAAGAGAGAGGGGAAGAATGGTAAGAGGGGAGAAGGAGAGAGGGGAAGAATAGGAAGAAGTTGGAAAGGAAGTTGAGAGATGGAGGAGGAAATAAGGGTGATAGGGGGAGATGTAAGAAGTGAAGAAATAGAGTAACAAAAATCAAAGGAAGAAGAGAAAAGTAAAGATTGGTTCAAGACACAAATACATACACGAAGGAGGGAAGAAAGGAGAAATTGAATAAGAAGGAACAAGGAAATAGAATGGGTAATAGGAAAAGGGGATAAATTCGGTTATAAGAAGAGCCAAATGGATACAAAAACAGAGATTA
>NC_051415.1:8913781-8914184 GCF_015228065.2 Penaeus monodon
AGCCAAACAAGGCCCTTCTTCATCAAAACCCACAGGCACTCTTGCACAAGCAGAATATTTAAATTCGTTTAAGCGAACCAGTAAGGCATATATGTAGCAAACCATAAACCGATATTGAGTTTCCCAAAATTTACATGAAAAATTATTTTTAGTCTAACCCGAAACGGGTGAATAATTCTCTAATACCGCATGAATGGACTATCAGAATAATTTCTCTATCGCAAAATAAATTAGGACTTACCTGAGCGGTCGGAACGAACCTCGTAAACAGAATTAATCATGAAAGATAGAAGCCACGCAGGGTAGATCTACGCCATGCATGAAATACTCATTCACATTTCATTATATCCTCTAACGTTATTTTGTTAATCTTATTTCCATTTTCTGACGATAAGATACAAGG
>NC_051415.1:8915538-8916154 GCF_015228065.2 Penaeus monodon
GTTTTCAATTTCACAAAAGCCATATGATACCCGACGACTCACGAGTGGCGACTCCTAAATCAACTTTAAAAGCCGTGACTTGTAAAGTTGTGCCACTTCCTTGTGATTTATGTTCATATCATATCTTTACGACGTACTCGCTCGCCGAGAACAAAGTGAAGCTTGGGTTGGATTCCGTAGATTTACTGCGGTGTCCCCTTTAAGCTACGTTCATTTCCTCCGATGTTCTTATTATCTGAACGGCCCTCATGTCGAAGTTGAGAGTTGAGGGCTTTCTTTGTTTTTCTTTCTAAACAGTTTTAATTTCTTTGATTCTATTTGTTAGTGCTACGCTTGTTTCTGTATATCTGTTGTGTATATATTTACAGGCTCTTTTTACTTAATATTTACACGTCGGAGATTTGTTTTCGGAAATTGCTTTAGAATAATTGAATTGTGATCCTGTGATAAGCTAGAATAGTAAAACACACACAATAACCACTTACAAAATAAACACACATATTCACACACAAGCAGACATAGATATAAACACTAACAGAATAAGCCGCTGACACGGAAACGCCCACATACGCTAATGCAGCACGCTCGAACAATAGAGACTCGTCCACCACTGTAG
>NC_051415.1:8916201-8916310 GCF_015228065.2 Penaeus monodon
GATTAGTTCCCTCCCGCCCAGTCTTCAAGGTGCATGCAGGCAACATAGCATTACTCAACTAAGCTACAAGCAGAGTTCGTCTACTCTCACGATATTGCGTGTATGTGTT
>NC_051415.1:8916702-8916814 GCF_015228065.2 Penaeus monodon
TTTTTTTTTTTTCAAAACTGCTATATCTGCGTCTATAATTATGAGGATATTATAAATTTGATCGTTGTTGTATGATTTTGCGGTTACCTATATGTGATATGTACATACGCAC
>NC_051415.1:8918118-8918431 GCF_015228065.2 Penaeus monodon
CTTGAACGCATTTCAAACAACCCCCTCCCCAACCCCACCCCACACACACACCAGCTGCCGCCATTTTTTTCCTCCCAGCCTCGAAAAATAACTTATATGCAAACAGTAGCACCTCCATCCAGGCTCCTCCTGTCCTGAGACCACGTGACGCCCCTCCACAAGAAGGCCTCGGGCTCTGTCTTGCGTGTTGGCTCCGCTGCAGGGAGATTTATGAAGGCACAAACTCCTCCGTTCTTTGTCATTCACGCGGAGTGCCGTTCCCTCCTTCCATTTTGCCGATGTTGTTTTGGCTTGTTTTGTATATATACAAAGG
>NC_051415.1:8918542-8918703 GCF_015228065.2 Penaeus monodon
ATAGATTATATAAGTTACTATAATAAGTATGAAGTGTACGTATTCCTGTGTTTTTCGGATAATATAGATCTAAGATCGTTCAAAATACATTCAATTTAATTCTCACTTATGTCCAGAGATAGAGCCGCAAAAAAACAAACAAACTTCTTTACTGATTTTTT
>NC_051415.1:8918749-8918819 GCF_015228065.2 Penaeus monodon
CCATACCACCCCACTCTGTCATTTTTTCCTAATCCTACTTTTCCTATTTGTCCTCTTTTTTCTACACCCC
>NC_051415.1:8918943-8920027 GCF_015228065.2 Penaeus monodon
CTTTACCAGCTTCCATTTTTTTTCCTCCATTCTCTCACTTCAAACTTTACCACTCTTGCATCATTTCTCCTTCTTTCTCCCTCCTGCAAATTTCACTTCATTTGCATCTTTTCAATTTTTTTTTCCGTCTTCAAGCTTTACGCTCTTTCGCATTCTTGCTTTTTCTTTTCCTCTTTCCTCCTTTATGAATTGTCACCCCTCTTGCTTCAAACTTCACCCTTTCCTTTTGCATCCTTTCTCCTCCTTCAAATCCCCCCCCCCCAACCCTTTACATCATTTTTCCTCTTTCAAACTTCACCCCCCCCCCTTTACATCATATCTCCTCCTTCAAACATCACCCCCTTGACATTAGTTCTCCTCCTTCAAACTTCACCCTCGCCCCCCTTGACATTATTTCTCCCTCCCCCCTTGGTATCATTTCTCCTCTTTTCCCCCTCACCTCAAATTCACCCTCAAGCGTGAGTTGCTGCGACCATATTGATAACCATAACTTGATCGCGAAACCTGAAACTTCACTTGATCAAACTTATTGCAGCGGGATGACTGAGGGGAAACGAGGTGAGAGTTGAAACTAGAGCGAGGGGATAGGGAGGGGATAGGGAAGCGAAAGGGGTAGGGATAGGGAGGGGATAGGGAAGCGAAAGGGAAGGATGGTGAGGGAATAATGATGGAGTGATGGGAGAGATAGAGGACTGAGGAGAAGGGAAAAAGTTCTGGGAGGAATGGAAAACGTGAGAGGAAAAGAGGAGACGAGAGAGGGATAAGAAAAGGAGTTAGGGAAACGCTTGAAGTGAGGCGAGAGAAGTGGAAAATTAAGAGAGTAAAAAGAGGGAAAAAAATGCACAGTGATTAAAAGAAAGTGCGAAGAAAGGGATAGATGAGGTGGGAGAAAAGTGACAGGGAATAAATGAAGAACAGCATAGCGACGAGGCACTAAAAAGAGAGGATAGTGGAAAGAAGTATGCGGAAGAGCTGATAAGAAGAATTTGGAAGAATTGGAGGAATGGGTAGTTTCAGAATGAGGGAGGACCACAAGAGAATAAAAAAAATAAATATAGATAAGGAGTGAGAGAATCTATGGTAG
>NC_051415.1:8920086-8920384 GCF_015228065.2 Penaeus monodon
GTTAGCCAATGGACAGGAGAAGACTGAAGAAAACTTTATACAACGCGAACCGAGTTGAGAGAAATCGAGGAAAGGCGGAAATCATCAATCATCTACAGAATTTCACAAAAGAATTACAAAAGGTAACTACAAATTTGCCAAGATCTTACGAGAACGCAATATGAGTCTTCGATCTCCTTCGCGCAATCAGCCAACGGTGATTGGCTGACGGGCGCGAGATGCCGGTCCGGGTATCCCAACTGTCTCTGAATATGAGCGCTAAACTCATGGATGGGAGAAAAATCGGGTAGGAGAGTAA
>NC_051415.1:8920656-8921127 GCF_015228065.2 Penaeus monodon
TAACACCCACACACGCGCGCGCACGAGCTGGTACGCTGACACCCGCAGATGAATAAATATAGTAATCATACACACACAGAAAACCGAGAGTGAAACAAACCACCTATCCCATATTACAGTTCTACCCACCTACGAACTTACACAGCAGCCTCCTCCCGCCTGAACCCCCCAGTCGAGACAACAGCGCATCGGCCAAAGTAGCACAGCCTTAACACATTCCAGCACAAACAGTCAAACAGTTACATAAAACCCGGAGCACCTTGGCCTCGTCTCCGTTAGTCTGACAGAGTTAACTTGTGTCCTCTTTGTTAACGAGTGCCAGCAACTCCGACTTCGCTAAATTGCTCTTTGTTTGAACTTACGTAATGCGGGCAACTTTTGCCTTTGTTTGATATATCCATTTGCTCTAACCTCTGTAAACTTTGCTTATTAGGATCTTTTCAAACGACGTGAGTCTGTGTATGTGTGTGT
>NC_051415.1:8921263-8921366 GCF_015228065.2 Penaeus monodon
GGAGGACTACTTATTTCAATTATTCATTAAACCTGTGTACATGTCTTATTATCAGTAATGCATTTACACATCTCTCCATTTACCAGATATAACTGGACTCTCT
>NC_051415.1:8921528-8921640 GCF_015228065.2 Penaeus monodon
CTTGATTAGTTTGTATCGTGTCATGACTCACTCTGACAGAACACGCAACAGTACTGCTAATACTTAAGATGACGGAGAGATGTATACTATGAAATAGTGCGCTTATATAACG
>NC_051415.1:8922031-8922186 GCF_015228065.2 Penaeus monodon
TTATTCTGTGCCATTCATAAACGTTCATTGTTAGGCTGTAAGTCTCACGATTGGACCAATATAAACTTTCGCTATGAAAAGAAAAACAAAATCGCTGTAAACAAAATTGTTGATGTCGATGTAGAGACCTGAAAATATTCATCGGATTTTTCCTC
>NC_051415.1:8922216-8922419 GCF_015228065.2 Penaeus monodon
CATTTTTAACTGACATGCCTGACTGGCACCACATCCTACTTAATGAACAACCAAGAGAGATGGATTTTTGTCCGGATATTTTGTCCAGAGAAAAATGTTCAGAGTTAAAGGTGAACGACGATAACGAGCGGAAAAAGGAAAAGAAACAGAGAAAATATAGTTGCTAACAATACAAGAAAAATTAAGGAAAAGAAGTATACTTT
>NC_051415.1:8922951-8923189 GCF_015228065.2 Penaeus monodon
GCGAAGGCATTTCTGCAAGAAAAGAGATAGTTGAAATCATAACTAAAATGCGGGTTTTATATTTACCAGTAACCCTAGTCAAAATCAATTTTTTTTTTTTTCTTTTATAAATTTCAACAAAAATCTGCTGTGATGTAAGACATATGATAATGAGATTATATAAGGATACATAAAAAAGAAATCCCTATATATTTTCTGAAATCTGTGTAGGCATGTGTGTCTGTATCTATCTATTCAT
>NC_051415.1:8923474-8923553 GCF_015228065.2 Penaeus monodon
AAAATAAAAAATACTGTAAACATGAACATGCTCTTGTCTGCCAGTTAAAAATTATCTTAAAAACTTTACCACCAATATT
>NC_051415.1:8924893-8925055 GCF_015228065.2 Penaeus monodon
ATATATATATATAACCTGTGCTTGTTGCATTCTGTTATGTGGGAGTAAGGTTTAGTATCAGAAGTAATTTGCTGTACTAAGATAAATGTATAAAGTATTGGTACTATATGTATGGCAAGTGCTGGTGGTGTAGGCATTACAGATACACTAAAAGCTATGAAA
>NC_051415.1:8925398-8925662 GCF_015228065.2 Penaeus monodon
TAATCAAATTTAGTTGAGATAACTGCAAGCTCATTTAAATTCCCGCGAAGTCCACAAACATTACTAAAAGTAAATTGTAATACTTTGGACTGCTAGGGCCAGGATTGAACCTCAACATCACCCGACAACAAAACAATAATTCCACATAAAAATAAGTAGACCATAAATTTGAGAAAGAACACCAAGAGATTCTTTTCACTTCCTGACCATCAAACGCCTGCTGGTGACTGGGGGCCATGGCCAAATCGACATGCATGATTATAT
>NC_051415.1:8925763-8925937 GCF_015228065.2 Penaeus monodon
GTAATGAAACTCCTTATCTACATTTCCTATAACAGCTGGGATACCCGGAGCCCTTATGACATGAACACATACACTTATTGAGGATAGATAATAACCGGTGTTCAAATGAGAAGAATTTAGGCGGACATTTCTTCCTCACCCTGGGTTATCAGAGCCGAACCAAGTTGCCCATGC
>NC_051415.1:8926687-8927251 GCF_015228065.2 Penaeus monodon
TTACGTGGAAATGAACATTAGTGTCTCGATTTTTTTTTTTTTTGTGGGGGGGAGGGGGTTCACTCGGGTCGATTGTGGTTATATATGTATTCTACACAGAAAAAGTGGCAAATAATTATATATAGAAAAGAATGGATGGTATATACAAGACTGCAATATTCCACCAGCTCTAACATTAAAACAGTAGATTGATGTTACTACCAAACAGGTACGTTAATCCTCCTACATATATCATGTTTACCGTAATGGGATGGTATGAATTCTAATATTGATCAAGTCTCCTTGCAAGAAGTAGAGTTATGAATTATTAGAAAGGTATTTACTAAAGTTTGGGTTCATTCCGTTTTACAGAAACTAATATTACTGAAAAAATCTACGGAGTTCACCACCGTGTTTCATTAGTTTGAGTGTAAAAGTCTGATTTATATGGAATTTCCGAGAGTGAGTACGATTTATTATCTATCTGGAAAGAAATACGTGGTTATTGTTTTAATTTCAACATGTGAATTGATATAGCGAAAACATTTACCAACAGTCCTTTCCTTTACATATATTGCTTCTGCC
>NC_051415.1:8930456-8930850 GCF_015228065.2 Penaeus monodon
TGATAAGCATCGGCAGGTAGACGAACAATTTTAGATAATGCCGTATAAGAAAACATATTAAGCTTGAATAAGAAAGTAGATAATGATGGACAATATTCGCGGATAAGAAGGTAATGATTAATGAAGTGAAGGCGAAGGGATAGATAAACAAAAAACTCAATGAAATGAAAGGGAAATGATGAAGATGAGGGAAAAGTACTCTAAGGATGATGGACAGAGAGAGGGGAATCAGTGAGAGAAAAGAAGGAGAGGAAAGGAGGGGAGAGGAGAGTGATAATTGAGGAGGAACGAAAGAAGAGAGAGTCGTTGGTGAAATTGAGAGGCTTGAGGGGAAAGACAAGAGAAGAAGAAAGTCGCAAGAGTTAAAGACATTTGTTAAACCAGAAGGAATATA
>NC_051415.1:8931095-8931604 GCF_015228065.2 Penaeus monodon
TGAATAAAAATACGTAGATGAATAGAGAATCTTATAAGAATAAAACAGCTAATCAAAAGGAATGAGGGTAAGAATATAGATCGTGAAAAGATGAGGATGACTTTAATATTACGAACAAGACACATTTCATACCTAGGAAAGCTCACAGAACGTTATACCAGTGGAGTTTAGAAGACAACGTTACATTTGTGAATCCTGTAAGAATTATCCTATATCATTCTCATGTTAATCCGACTGCGCTGAGCCAAGTCTGCTCCTACAATCAAACTTTTCTCATGTCATCAAGTTTCTTTTTTCCCCTTTTTTCGGGGGAAGCAATGATACTTCTTAGAAAGTTTTCCGCTTGGGCTGTTTCCCTAACTAGCAGCAATGTGTTAAAAGTGTCTGTATGTGTGGACAGGCCGGAGGTCTTAGCATATATAGAGCCGTCGACGTTCGGTGTCTACATAATTTCTACAAATGTAGTAGGAAAAATGATGATGAAGTTGACACAGAGCAAAAATTGAGAT
>NC_051415.1:8932314-8932822 GCF_015228065.2 Penaeus monodon
GCCATTTATATTTTCTTATTTTCTTATTTTTTAGTTCTAATGCTAAAGTGCCATCACACCGAATCCAGAATAGACATGATGGCAAAACAAGTTTATCAGAGATGACCCCGATAAAAAGAGAAAAGTTTAAGAAATGAAGGGTCGAGGGAAGAACTGGGGAGTGAGGCATGCAACAGGGAGTAATTGAAGAGGAAGTGGATAAAAGGGGACATGAGGAATGGAGTGAGAAGAAGGAAGGGATAAGGAGGAAGAGGCTTAAAGGTCAGAAAAAAATCTGGAGTGAAGACGGAGGGAGAGGAAGAAGTGAATTGATTAGTGTTGCAATGGGTGAAGAAGAGGAGGAAAAAAAGATTTTAAGAGAGAAGAGGATATCAGTAGAAGAAAAATAGCAATAAAGTGAGTAAATGAGAAAACAGTGACAGAAAGAACAAGAAAGAACCACATAATGTAAGAGAAATGATAATAATACGTAAATAAATCATGATAATAACAATAAACAAATTCATTT
>NC_051415.1:8932885-8933096 GCF_015228065.2 Penaeus monodon
GGAATTACATTTTAAGAAAGAATGATAACAAGACCAAATATACTGCGATGCACCAGATTGCTACACAGTTCACTAAGTACACATATTTTGTGCAAAGTTGTTGATTATGCTAAGTTTATCGTAACATATATTCACTCAGAAGAGAGTGTGTTGAGAGTAAAGAACATTTATGGCCATTTTTCATGTTGTTCCCGTAAGAAGAAGTTTGGGG
>NC_051415.1:8933226-8933796 GCF_015228065.2 Penaeus monodon
TTAATGATATTCAAAATGTGTTTTTCCGGAGTTACGAGAATATTTGCATTATACTATATTATACTGTGTTCAATGTGATATTCATTAGGCCTATGATAGAGTAAGACATAGGAGGAAGGAAAAGAATGATGAAACTGGGGATTTTATGTACAGATTAATGAATGTTTTTTTCATAATAAATGTTAAAATAAATTGTATATTATACTGTATTGCTTATAATATAATATAATATGCATGCTATTAGGTATAACATGCTATTAAGTATAACATCATAAGTGTACTTCAGCAACGAGTAAATTATAGCATATATTGCTATCTTTCGTAATGGAAATATCTAGCAGAATATATATGTTACCCTTAGGGAAACAAGAGCATTAGTCTGTGACACATTTCATTACTGCAAGCTTTTATTTTTGCGCAGGTTTTCTTGGACAATTTTCTGCGTATTTTGTTTGCTGTGGATGCATTTTTCTTTGCTTTGCATCTGAGATTTCTTTTCTGTCTACTTACTCACGAACTGTTCTTTTCTATTCTATTTTCTATTCCGAATTTAGTCATTATTGATACTCC
>NC_051415.1:8933974-8934057 GCF_015228065.2 Penaeus monodon
TTTATATTCTATTTCCTTTTCATAATTGCTAAACTAGAGCTATAATTCCTCTAAGCTGACAGCTGAATCATCGTTCTCTCCCA
>NC_051415.1:8934155-8934245 GCF_015228065.2 Penaeus monodon
CATACATTCCTACTTTCGACTCTAATTCCCTTGTCCCTATCCCCTCCTCATCACGTTTCTATTACTCCTTTCTCTCGTCAACGTATATTT
>NC_051415.1:8934468-8934619 GCF_015228065.2 Penaeus monodon
CTTTTCCAGCGTTAATCTCAGTACACCAGCAGATAATCACGGATTTACGAGGCTGCGATGGTCGTTATGTTGATGATGTAGTTAGGAGGTACAAGGTGGTCGTGACGGAGAGGCAGAGAAGTATTCATGGCTCGGTTGATATTTGGATTAT
>NC_051415.1:8938314-8938622 GCF_015228065.2 Penaeus monodon
AGACAGAGACAGAGAGATTCTACTTTAAACTAAAAAATGTACTGATAACAAAAGGGTCATTTAATGGCTTGAGAATAACATAACAGGTGTATCTGTGAAAATTCTGTCGACCTATAAGCTTGAAAACAACTTTTCTAAAAGCATAATACTGTCCCCGAGAAATTTCTAAGAGTGTGAAATGATATTTGGATGGATTACCTATATTATTATTTCAAGAAACATTAGTTAATTGTGTTTAGGGTATGCCAGATTTTTCCTCCCCTTTCTAACTTAACTTTTCAATTGAAACAATCATATGTATCTTTTCT
>NC_051415.1:8938660-8938908 GCF_015228065.2 Penaeus monodon
TGAATTTTCAGTCTTTTTATTATAGATTACTTTTATTCATGAGGCTCATTACTTCACTTGCCCCTCGGGCCATTTATGTCCATCCCTAGGGCTACATTTAACCCGCGGGCAATGAGTTTAACACTGCTGCTATAGAATCTATAATGACTGGTGATATAGATATATTCTTTATTTGAGGTGATAAAACGTTAAGAATATCTAAATGCAGCAAAATCTCGTTGCAGAATGCTATCATATTAGCACTCAAT
>NC_051415.1:8939440-8939709 GCF_015228065.2 Penaeus monodon
ATGTCTTTTATATAAGATCTGATACTCAATTAGCTGGTAAACGTAACGATGAGCAAGAAGAAAGTATAAAATTGCAAAGAAATAGGAAAAGGGGAACTAAAGGTATTGATATTAATAAGCAGGAAGATGTAACAAAAGGTCAAAAAGGGGAGAGGGAAGAGAGAATAAAAATGGAATTAGGAAATGATAAAAGGGGACCGATATGAAGCAGGAGAGAAGGAGGAAGAGTAAGTGATGAACTGAAGAGGTAGGGGTCAGCTAGGGAAAAA
>NC_051415.1:8940411-8940857 GCF_015228065.2 Penaeus monodon
GTGAAAGCATGGTAAGAACAAAGGTATATGCTTTTACCCTCATAAAATGGTGCTTTAATTTGTTAACAATTATGTAAATGTGATAGCTACTATTATGATACAAATACAGGCTATTTATACATGAAAGCTAATAACACTTTGAGGTTATTAACTATTAATTGTCTACAATGCTCGGGAATACTACTCGAATCATCATAGTCAGTTTATAGTTCACGTCCACAAAAAGGAACAAAAGAAGAACTGAAAATGTGTAGTGAAAAGACGTTTTACAATAATTACTTATCTTCACTTATATCTAATCACCCTGAGATCCAGTAGCAAAAGAACACAGGGATTATAGCATCAGCGTCTGATTACAACCGCCAATGTAGGTAATGCATCAAACTGGAATTAGAGATAATAAAAAGGTGCGGGGTGTAAGGGGGGGACGAAGAGAAACAAAACAC
>NC_051415.1:8941688-8942194 GCF_015228065.2 Penaeus monodon
CATACTTTCCATTTACGTTTATGATCAACCATTTCGTAGTCGAGAAAGAAAAAAAAGACATTTGTTCCTTCATGCAAAACTGCATTTCTTTTTATCTTCCTGTATAGCGAACCGCTTACATGCTAGTAAACAGAGTGGCATTGCAGGGCGTTGCACACACCACGGAACATCACATCATTCATGCAACGCGTCATCACACTGTTACTCTTCCGGCATGTGTCACGTTGCGAGCCATTCCGCGCCCGTTCCCCCAGCGCACACATAAACTTTAAAACGATCTGCAAGACAGGAACGCGTTACGCCCGTGTGTTGTTACCTCGGTGGGCGGAACCAGAGACAGCTGCAACGGGCGCTCGTAGGTGTGAATAGCTGGGTTTTACGAGGGGGCGACGTTCATTCCGGATGCTTTGGAAATTACAGAAAACTGTCGTTCGGGGAAGCTGGGTGGCGGGCGTGCGGGCGGCTGGGGACTTTTCCCTGCTTTTTGGGGTCAAAGATATTTTCTT
>NC_051415.1:8942467-8942728 GCF_015228065.2 Penaeus monodon
TCAGCAACAATAAAATCGCAGCAAGGTGGGTGCACTTTGATGTTCCGACTTCAGTATTACTTTAACGTCCGCCAGTACAAATGTAAATGCGCAGTTGCAGGCGTTTCTTCTTTTGTTTCTCGCACTTCAAGACCTTAGAGGTATTGCCCTGGCTCGATTTAAAAAGGATTTACTTGTATTTCCCATAATGCTTTTAGTTTTCTCTCTTGTTCTCTTTCATAATTTAATTATTTGCTCAATATATGTATGATTATTTACCCA
>NC_051415.1:8943032-8943116 GCF_015228065.2 Penaeus monodon
CATCCCGAGGAGGCGTCTTGCTGTATTATGTGATTTAATGTTTATTTTCAACCTTTAGTTCGTATTCCACATGCAGATGGGTTT
>NC_051415.1:8945727-8946335 GCF_015228065.2 Penaeus monodon
TCTTGTAGAAGTGGGTCGCACAGGACAAAACTAGCACCTCGCACATCCTTTGTTAATTATGACCCCCACCGGTTTATATCCCCTCCCCTCTCCCTCCTTACCCAAACACCCTCCATCTCCTTCGTGTTCCTTCCAGTTACCCGGTTATGGAAATAGTCTTGTAATGCAATGGCAGTATTTATTTTACGTTGTTGTATGGCTGTTTATTTATCTTGGTGGCTAGGGTGTAATGTTAGGAGTGAAGGGTGCGATACCATGTGTATTTGTAATGGAAACTGTATCATGAACCTAATGAAAATATAGGAGATTACCTAGAATTCTCAATTACAAATACCAAGTAGATTCATATGCAGTTCATGAGTTATAGAAAAGGCTCTGTAATAGTACGCTGTTTTAACATTTAAAACTACCAGTATGGATAAAAGATAATACACAAACACTTTTCTTAGAAGCGACATTAAGAAGAAAGGATAATAAAATCAGTATCTTTATACAACATATTTTTTTGTTATAATTTTTTATAAGAAAATATCAATGACAGAATGATACTTTATTTTTATTGTATTGGGATAGACTGGTAGTCATTGTGATTACTTCTTTCTTCAGTT
>NC_051415.1:8947057-8947173 GCF_015228065.2 Penaeus monodon
CTTCACATATTAGCAAGCTTGAATTTACGGGTCTGATGAAGATTTCCCATGAATTCGTTCTCTACAGGTATACTGCCTTTTCAGCTCCTTGCAGAAATGTATTATGGCTTGTGAGC
>NC_051415.1:8948260-8948695 GCF_015228065.2 Penaeus monodon
AAACCGTCTTATTTTTTTGTTTATTTGTCTTTACTGTAGTCCTATGAAGTTTGGCTATTCTCTGATTTGCGGATTCTTCCTGCTTAATTTCGTTTACGCATTTTGTGATGATTATGATAACTTTTGTCACAGATCGTATCAGGCGAATCAGCCATGGTTTCATATAAGGAAGGTTTTGCCATATTCAAATTAATGTATAAATTCATATGAACATCGTTTCCGTGAATTGTATTTTCATTTAACAGATGCATTTCGTTCATTTCTGCTTAGTTCCTTTTAGATTATCCTTCACGGAAGCTACTTGAACTAGCTTTACGAATCTAGATCAAAACATTCAAACAGATAATGTCAGCTTCCAAGGATTCAAATCACAGGAACGCTTTCTGCTTATATATTTATCTATTCAGAACGTCCGGGGATTTTCCAGTGAGGCTG
>NC_051415.1:8948748-8948884 GCF_015228065.2 Penaeus monodon
CACATACACGCTCTTCTTTACATGCACCGTTAGTTCTTTAAAGAAATAAGCCCAAGAAATTCGAACGACACATTACTCCAATTTCAAATCAACTCTTCTCTTCATAAGGCAACCTTCGCGAGACGGGAAAGTCGAT
>NC_051415.1:8948929-8949183 GCF_015228065.2 Penaeus monodon
GAAATATCCAAGACATTGTAGATGATAAGTTAGAAGGCAATTAAGTAAGTGAAGGTGTAGCGCAGACAACAGCCCCGTGTATTGATCAGCCGCACCTTAGTGAGCATCTTTCCGGCTCGCTAAGTATAGAATGCTCTTTTTTGTATTTGTACGTTTACCTGTCTATTAATTATTCGTAATCTGTGTGTGTTATTTCCTGCTTTATTTTGATGCGCCTGATTGTTTTTTTATGCTCGTCTATCTATTAAGTGTTT
>NC_051415.1:8950241-8950547 GCF_015228065.2 Penaeus monodon
CACATGCATTTTTTTTTACATGTATTAATATATAGTTATGCATTGATTTAATTGTTCTGATAGATCAAAAGATCAAACATACTGGCAAACCAAACTGCTTATAGAAGAGCTTTATTTTGAAAACCCTCAATTCTTCTTTATGGCTTCCAGAACACTGATCACTTCTAGAAAGAGTGCGATATCATGCAACGCACTTTTCCTCTGCCTCGTTATATTGTGGTGCATATGTTTTCTCCGGAATACAAGAAACCTTTTGGTCTCGTTATGTTTGCACCCTCGGGTCTATTTCGTATCCTAGTTTCCTGT
>NC_051415.1:8951332-8951470 GCF_015228065.2 Penaeus monodon
ACTATGCGAGATGGTTAAGGAAGATGAAAGGAGAGGAATGAAAAGGGAGAGGCGAGAAGAAATGGAGTAGAGGGAGAAAGGGAAGAGAAGAGGTCCAAAAGAGAAGAGGGAGATGGGAAACAAACGAGGGGAAACGGA
>NC_051415.1:8951525-8951652 GCF_015228065.2 Penaeus monodon
TCGGAGAAAAGGCGAGGATGGTAGAAGGAGGGAGAGCGATGAGGGGGCGAAGGAGGTGGGGAAGTGTGAGGAAGAGGAAGGAGGTAGAAGTAGAAGAAACTAGATGATAATGACATGGAAAACGAAA
>NC_051415.1:8952172-8952918 GCF_015228065.2 Penaeus monodon
ATCTTCTGTGCTGATAAATTTTCAGTATTTTGGGATTGTATGCTTTTGTCTTGTTTTTCTTTACACTTTATTCGTTGAAATTTACTAGATTACTTTGACTATAAAAATGTAACATATCAGTGAATACATAAAATATTTCTTTGTCGATAAGCAATTATTTTTTTATGTAGTTGTTATCATCATTATCATTATCATATTTATATTCTGTTTTTGTTCATTTGTTATGCTTTCTTTAATCATAAGAAATGTAACGAGTCAGTAAATATAGGAGATACCAATTTGTCGATATGCAATTGATTTTTAATGTTATTACAATGATCTAACTAAGTAACATTGCCGTACATTTTTTTTAAACCAATGGTATCACGTTTAAATAATGGATGACCGGAAAAAGTCTTAGTATCTGCTACATATTTTATATCTGATAGTTAGGTATGAACAATATATACTATGAACAGTATAAGATATATTAGGCATACACTGTAATTTTCTTCTTTATCTACCTGTTTATCTGATTATTTATCGCTTTTTATTTACATATCTATTTTTGTTCTACATTTTTACCATTGGTGATGTATCAATTGTTCACATCATCATTATGGTCATATTTATTTCAAGCTTTAGCATAATTTACTCTCGATATGACTGTCTGAAAAAATAATTTGAAGCTTAAACATAACTTACTCACTCTCGATATGACTGTCTGTAAGAATACCATCGTAATGAATAATAGAACCATTTCGTGT
>NC_051415.1:8952984-8953296 GCF_015228065.2 Penaeus monodon
AGCTCTCTTATGTCTTCCTAAAAGGAAATACTTTTTTTCATTATTAATTAAAATTAATTCGGTACAGTTTCGGGATAATTAATATCGGTTTAATCATGGTTATGAATTTCATTATCTAACTTCAATGTTACTTTGGTACAATTAATTAGTTTCGTTATAACTTCGGTATAAATAATGCTGGTATCATTTCTTGCTGTGATTTATTATAGATGTTATGGTTTACGTAAAAAAGATAATTCGCGAGAAATAATCCCTTTCTGTAAAGCATCGGTATTACGTAATGCTGCTTTCACTTATATGTTTCTCATATTT
>NC_051415.1:8953331-8953476 GCF_015228065.2 Penaeus monodon
CCGCGCCTGTCTGTTTGTGCATTATTTCTTGTTTCTGTCCATCCCTTCTTTCGTTCATATTGCAATATTGCTTCGTCTCCTCAACATGTCCATCTACGTGGTTACATGCCTATCTTTCTGTTTAACTATTCATCCATCTTCCCAA
>NC_051415.1:8954579-8955114 GCF_015228065.2 Penaeus monodon
TATTACGGTTGTAGTCGATTTAGTCTTAGTGAAGGGGAAAGATGTTACTACAAATCCAAGCAAAGTTTGAGGCTTTACTTCCATGCATTATGATATTTCACATATTTTTGAGGTTCTGTAAGTATATTTAGATTATTCGAATTATGCATTAGAATTATGTGTAGTTTCATTTAGCTTCGTCAGATAGAAATATATGTAATTTCACTTGGTTTAGTTAGATATTAGATTTACATACATATTTTCTTAGCTTAGTTAGATATTAGAATTATTTATTGATTCACTTAGTTTAGTCCGAAATTAGAATTATATATAGATTCACTTAGTTTAATGATTTTTATTCCAATCTTGTATTTTTATACTACTTTCATGAAAATGCATAAAAATCAAGTAATGTTATATTTTCATTTATGAAAACCAACTCATTACCAACACTTTACTTACTCACACAAAATAACCTTAAACCATCACACAAACACCATGAATAATTATCCGTAATCTAATCACATAATTCACTTAACACCATCAATAGTCTCAT
>NC_051415.1:8955856-8956053 GCF_015228065.2 Penaeus monodon
TGATTTGCATATACATCTACATATACAGAGAGTAATATATTGCTGTACTGAAAAAAATGGAAACGTTTGACATATTTATATCTTGCGTTCCTTGTCTATTTGTTTGTTGTTTATATAGCTAACACTCATTACCCTCGCTCGACCTACAGTGGCCCATGCATTCATCATTTGTGGGGATTTTCTTTATACCAAAACAG
>NC_051415.1:8956627-8957007 GCF_015228065.2 Penaeus monodon
CCTCCCAACCCCCACCACCTCCCCCAGGAAAACGCGGCGCCAGGCACTGAAGTTTAACGGCGAGAAAGAAAATGTCCGGTCACACGAGGCGAAACGATTTCAACTTTAAATAAGCTCCATATCTTTTTAACCTTCCGTGATGGATCATCAAATTTAACACCTTTTGTGCAGGTTCCGACTCGGATTGATGATTGATGACGCCATAATGTTCGCGGCCGCCGGTGGACTCGCGCCAAGTGTTGCCAGAAACCTTTTCCGACCTCGGGGAACAAGTGTTGCCAGACGCCCTTCCGACCCTTACGACTTTCGCCTCGCTTTTCATCGCTCTTCGCTCGTGCTCGGTCACCCTGGGTGCGGGCAGTTTTTGCTCTCGCTGTTTC
>NC_051415.1:8957260-8957490 GCF_015228065.2 Penaeus monodon
TTCATCGATCGTTTGCATTAGAGAGTATTTCCTTTTAATTTTTCTTATGCATTTTTCATTCCATTCTTTATTAATCTAACTGTCTTTGATTTATACTCCCTTTCTCCCCTCTTCAATCTTTATTTCTAAATTCTATCATCATTTGATAATCCTCGCCATCCTATATATGATAATGAAAAAATATCCCCATCACTATTGATATCTTAAGATTTGTTCTCATTATCAAGGCT
>NC_051415.1:8957657-8958015 GCF_015228065.2 Penaeus monodon
AATCGATACCAAATCGAAAGTGAAAAAAAGAAAATAATCGACCAAGCAATTGATATGCGGAAGGAAAGGAACCAAAAAAAAAAAAAAAAAAAAAACGTAAGCAGTGGATAAGGAAATGGGAGAACATATTTTAGAAACAGATAAAGCGAATGATTTTTATAACAAAGAGCGTGATCGGAATGTCTCTCTCAGGAGGAAGGAGAGGGATAAACGAGAATCACAACTGGAAATCGAACAAAAGGTGATGTGACGTAGAGAGGAAGAAGGGGCGAAGTGATAACTTATAGGCGAAAAGGGAGATGATGCAGGTGATTACAGGAAAGTGGGAATAATGTCGAAAATAAAGTCGGATTTGCCA
>NC_051415.1:8958238-8958362 GCF_015228065.2 Penaeus monodon
ATTTACCCTTCCATTACACCAAAAAGGTATCGGAAGTATAATTAAAAAGGATTTAATATGCACGACTGCCACAGACCTTTTAAGATTATGTTTTTTTTTTTTGTAATAGACGGATAGATAATAG
>NC_051415.1:8959189-8959395 GCF_015228065.2 Penaeus monodon
TATAATCAGAGTACCAATGATCCGGCTGTCAAAAGGGGCGAGTGAATAGGTGGTTAAGGGAAACGCAATAAAAATAGGTTGGAAAGGCATAGAGGTAATTACGGAGGGGAGCGATAAAGATATTAATCTACAGGAGAAAATGGATCAAAATAATAAGGGGAAGCAGTACATATGAATCATCTCGCTACAGAGTGTATTCATACTTG
>NC_051415.1:8959900-8959974 GCF_015228065.2 Penaeus monodon
ACGACGATCATGCGTTCTGAAATACAGCACTCGTACGTACATATACAAGCGCGGACACAAACACGCACACATTT
>NC_051415.1:8960107-8960423 GCF_015228065.2 Penaeus monodon
AAAGAAGTGCAAGAAAGAGAGCAAGAGATAGCAAAGGGAAGACAATGCTACAACTATCAACTATCACATATAATTAAAGTAAAACGAAATAGACGCTACAGTTGACATTATAATTTTTTTTCCAAACGGGGGGGGGGGCGTGGGGGAGGGAGTTAGGTAGGGGAGTCAAGTAATTTCAAGAAAGAAGCGTGTTGTGAATAATAATCGTAAGAGCACAAGAAACTACCCCCTGTGGTTTCTGAATGAAGATAATGACCCCCCTTAAAAAAGAGAGAGAGAAAAAAGTGATAATAATACTGCAGTCTACTATGCGCTA
>NC_051415.1:8960862-8961155 GCF_015228065.2 Penaeus monodon
ACTTCGTTTTTATGAGGGCTTGGGCATATTCACTTCAAGTGTCTGTATTTTCTCCTGAGAGACACAGCACAGTGGTCTTGGCCTAATGAGAATGAACTGTATTTAATTGCTAGCGAATTAGAACCAATATATAAATTGATTCAATATCTATGAAATAATCTTCATATCTACACAGGGAAGTCTAAACAACAATAACATACCTCTTTGACTTACAATATCTCCTTAAAAATCCAGGGTATTGATGTAACAATTATCTGAACCAATTAAAAAAAACAGTTACTTTTCCCCGCATC
>NC_051415.1:8963228-8963715 GCF_015228065.2 Penaeus monodon
ATTATCATCAATGCCATTGTTATTTACTCCAATAATCTTATTGCTATTATCATTGCTATCATAACTACCTACCACTAGATGTTATGATTACCATATATCCAAATTTTTTACCTTTTCTTATTTCCTATAGCGTCTATAGTTTATAAGGACCCATGAATACTCTTTTTATTTCTTCCCATTAAGGGATGAGTTGTTAACATAGAAATCAGCATAGAGGGAATTCCTAGTACATAGCGAACAATATGATAATGGGTAATGGTAATTGTGCACAGTAATTAGGCTATATACGTAATGGGAAAGAGGGGGAGGGTAATTTGGGTACTGTGCTTGGGTACGCCAAATTTATGCGTTAAACTAGACCATTAGTAAGGAACGATCTCGTTTTCTGAAGATTTTTTCGTTTCTTTGTATATTTACGAAAGTATTATGTTCATTTATGTATTTCTGTATGCATTTATGTATATCTGAAGGCAGGCGCGCGCGCGCG
>NC_051415.1:8964891-8965559 GCF_015228065.2 Penaeus monodon
GTATCTTCCCGTTTTCTTCTCCTTGTTGGCGTGTCAGCTAACCATCACATAATTCTCAAAGTTCCTCAGGTCCATATTTTCTAGCTTAAGACAAGCCAACTTCCGCGCTAATTATCTTTTCCTCATTACCATGTATGAAGCTAAGTTAATCTCAAGCTATCGCCTCTATCATGGTGAGAAAAGAAGTTGTTTCTTTAAGGCAGCGCAGATCTTCAAGGCAAGAACCTTTCTCCTTTCTTCCATTAGTCATGTAATATTGCACATATATAGTATTTAAAGATTTTTTTGTAGTAGTAATCATTGGTATTTCTTTTAAGGAAAGTATGCATATTCTTTCTTTTTTTTCAATGTTTTACTCCTGGGTTTGAAATGCTCAGTATATTTAGTTTCCTTGCTGTATTCAAAGTGTAAATACTGAATGCTGAATACTCTGTATTATTATATAATGTTCTGATAGCGTTAAGATCTGTAATTTGTATGCAGTGTTCATGATAATCAACGGAGGATAATGTGATTTATTGCTGTTTTGATCACTGCAGGCACGCAATCCAAATTTTAGAAAATAATACTGTTTGTTGATTAAGGAGATGCTCTCTTGAAGTCGGTATAGAAGCAAAAAGAACTGGTTATTTGTGTTAACAATTTGTGTTCGGATTTCAAACACACGC
>NC_051415.1:8965780-8966122 GCF_015228065.2 Penaeus monodon
CTAATGGAATTACAATCCGCGACAAATAACCAGTACGCGTGTGTATGAGTGTGTACACAAACAAATGAACACGCAAAATCTAGCACTTTTTAAGATCCATCCTACAAAGGAATAATCCTGAAAATATAAAAAGAAAATAAATAAAAGAATCACTTAAAACAAACTCCGAGAAATGTTCCTCCTTGACAATGAGTGAAAGTATATAATCATTATTATTATTTTTTTCACTAGAACCCAGACCCCTACTTTGTCCATGGCATTTAAAATTCTGTTGTAGAGGGAAGGTCATCTTTAAAGGCTAATTTTGTACGGTTTTGGGGAATTCCCTTTTGGTACAAATAG
>NC_051415.1:8966477-8966814 GCF_015228065.2 Penaeus monodon
GCATTCGTAATGAGAATAAAACCACTAAGGATACAGATGACTACTATGAACATAACAAAGCTAATATTAACAAAGAAAATAATAAAAGTACCGCCAAATAACTGCGATCAACATCAAAGCAATTTAAAATGTGTTATCAAGTTACACCTGTTCATGACGAATTCAATAGTAATTCGAAACTGTGTCACTTATCATTCGATATGATAATGACTATCAAATATGTCTAAACTTATGGAGGGACATTAATGATTTCTCCGGAAACATGCTTCTGTTATTATCACTTTGCATTTCTTGTTTGTCTGTCTATCGTTTTATGCATTTCTATATTTGTGTGCCT
>NC_051415.1:8967169-8967606 GCF_015228065.2 Penaeus monodon
GGTCGTCGTTCACCATATAGCGTTCAACTGCCATCACTCTGAGCGAACCGTAAAGAGAAATTCCCCAATTAAGATGAAAATAACCCTTTGCAGTTGGCCCCCGAGCAAATTCAATATTACAACATCATTAAACTGTCTATCGCAAATCAGTCCATTATGGTTTGACAGCGAGTGCCAAACTGATCGTATGTGAGATTTGCAATTGAAAATCAACCCTCGTCTTATTTCGAATTATTCGATCCATTGCAATTCATCCTTGGTCAACACACCTCTTGGGACACTCAGGTTGCAGTGTCCCTTTCCTTAATCTGCAATATGTAAACTATCGTAATTGTATGTAAAGTTTTGTACCCTTCCCTACTCCTGTAGTAATAGATTCTGGTTGCTGCTCATATTGCAAATTGATAACTGGGAATGGTGTGCAGCGGTGATTACGA
>NC_051415.1:8967653-8968020 GCF_015228065.2 Penaeus monodon
CTAGATTTTTTTTCCATCGTTCACGTTCTGTCGAAGCCTTATCGGTACCGAGAATTATTTTTATATAAAAGTTGGGAATTTTTGGATTTTGTTTATTGTTTCGAATGTCGGAACAATGCAGCGTGAATTTGTAGAAATGATCAGTCGGCTGAGAGCTAAATAAGTCTGCTTTAAAAACGTTGAACAAATTATAACTATGGCGTTTCCAGTCCCGAAGCCATAGCGAATCAATAGACAGCTATTGTACCATGTAATAATGTCGCCTCTAATAACAGGACTCAATATGGAATTTCCTGCTAGATGTGTCATTCAATAGCAGTGTGAGGCATCCGCAACGCCGGTTTGCAACGCTGCCACGGACGGAATA
>NC_051415.1:8968064-8968626 GCF_015228065.2 Penaeus monodon
TTGCTCAGCCAGGTGTCCACACTTATTCCTTCGTCTCTTCGCGAAACATTATAAGTCCCCAGTGTGTGTTAGATTTCAAGTTTGTAGCACGTGGCAGGAGGGAAAGAGCAGGCACATGTAACAACCCTAAATAAAACCTCCGTTGCATGCTGACAGATAATGGGAGCAAGTACATATATGATGTAATGTGATGTGCGAATAAGCATAATTAGATATCATAAATGAGCATAATTAGCTATCATAAATGAACATAATTAGCTGTCATAAATGAGCATAATTAACTATCATAACTAGAAGTGCTTGACAACTGAGGTGTGACTGTCATGCAAAAGAATTATACGTGCATGCGCAATACCTTTTCTGAGTGTATATCATTTCCATACACTGTATGCAACCATGTATTTTATCAGTAAATGTCCACTAACACACATGTATTACAATAGTATCTTTGGTCAAATTTACCTAATACACAAATACTCTATTACTTCCTAAATAACAAGAAGAGAAGTAAGAGGATTTGAAAATCTCGGGAGAATAACATATGATGGAAAGCCATACTGAG
>NC_051415.1:8968680-8968764 GCF_015228065.2 Penaeus monodon
TGTGAAACAGTAAAAGAATGTATATAGGAGACATAAGAGACTAAAAGACCAACAGAGAAACACGAAGCAAAACGCTAATGACAG
>NC_051415.1:8968844-8969164 GCF_015228065.2 Penaeus monodon
GGAACAGAATCGAAATACGTAGTTCAAGACAAAACGAAAAGAAAAGACAGCAGACCAAAGGAACCTTCCTAAAGAGAGATAGAGACAGAACTGAAAGGAGGAGGGGGGAGATGATTACACTGATATATCGTAGGCGTCGAAGAAGGTATCAGTGAAAAATAGCTCCCCCACCCCCCACTCCTCCTTAAAAGAGGGGGGAGAGGTACGCGAATAGTAGGGGGGAGGGCTATTAATAGTACCCCCCCCCCCCTTCACCCCCTTTCCCTCTCAACTCCATATCCTTTCTGATTCGCTGCCAAGTAATATGACTGTACCATATC
>NC_051415.1:8971826-8972010 GCF_015228065.2 Penaeus monodon
ACCTGATTCCAAGCGGCGTGAGCGTCATCGTAGCGTTGCCATGGTAACCCGCCGACGCCCACCTGCCGACGGAACGGCTTCGATGTCGAAGAAACAACAGACTTTCTCTGCGACACCAACATCCCCCGGTTTCCACGGCAGCAGCGGAGATGGAGGAACTGCAGAGATTATTTTGGGCTCTGAC
>NC_051415.1:8973824-8974187 GCF_015228065.2 Penaeus monodon
AGAGAGAGAGAGAAAAAAAAACATGCGTGCGTTTGTCATTAATCTACTCTATCCATTAAAATACAGCATGCTGTATATACGTAAATGGCGTGAACACATGGCATACAGGTCTTGCCGTCCGTGGCAGGTTATTCCAGTGTGCAAACCAGCTGGGTTATTTGTGTGTATGAGGAGTAAGGGACAACAACGGGAGATTGAAAACCTTCTTATTTATCGGGAATTAATCTTTCCAAGATTCCAATTTGAACTCAAGCATTGCATTCTCTGTGTCTAGATTCTCTAACATCATTAAACCATTTATTTGCTTCTAGCTGTTTGTATGACTGTCTCATTCTCTCTCACTCACTCTCTCTTTCACAATCG
>NC_051415.1:8974387-8974591 GCF_015228065.2 Penaeus monodon
CTTTTTACTTTTTTTCCCTCTTCTTGTTTTTCTACCATCTAACGCATCTGTCTACATTTGTGCCAATCAGTTTTTTGTGTCTTTCATGGTTTCACTTAGCTTTTTTATTGATAACTGCCGGACCATCTCTCCTTTCTATCGAGTTTCTTTTGTTCAGATATCCATTACACGAATCATTGGTGTCAAACATAACCTGTAATATGA
>NC_051415.1:8975314-8975506 GCF_015228065.2 Penaeus monodon
GCAGTTCCTGCTTTATCATTTCCCTCTTCAAATTTTTTTTCATATTGACTGAGTCGCCACCGCAACACTTGCTAATTTTCCTCGTCTCAATTTCCCGAGAAGAGAGAGGTTATTAGTGTGTCAAAAGGAATATCTGCATTTTCTGGTATAAATAAGTGCTGCTAATCTCACACAGCTTGAACTTACTATGTA
>NC_051415.1:8975613-8975956 GCF_015228065.2 Penaeus monodon
CTAGGCTCACATGCTTGTGTACATGTATATGTAAATGTGTTATTATTAACCCATGCACATTTGTTCCTTACGTTCAGAAGGTACGTATGAATATATCTCTCTACTTCCACTCATTTTTTTTTCTTTATTTTTCTTTCTTCTCTTCATTTAAAGCTTGTTTTCCCCCCTGAAGTCGACGATTCATTAGCTTCGTGTGACGTGTGCGGGCGGGCATTTTCCCTTCAGCAGATCCCGGGTTCAAGCGAGTCCAGCATCCGGGGATTTGAATCTCTCCTCATCTCGCTTTGATGCTGCAAACCAACGCTAATGATGCTCTCCTCCGCAGCTTCAAAGCATAACCCTT
>NC_051415.1:8976283-8976870 GCF_015228065.2 Penaeus monodon
GCAACAGCACAATATAATTGCATAAAAGATCAACTGAATGGATGAAATGGAGAAAGAAAAGAAGGAAGAAGGGAGGAAGAAAAATAGATGGGGAGGAAGGAAGAAAGATTTATAATAAAAAAGAAAGTAATGATAGGAAAATGATGACAGAGGAAAACAACGAAACTATGATAAAAATGGAAAGAATAACGAAATAAATAAAGAATAATGAAAAAAAAAAACAGTATAAGAAAAGAAGGCAAGATGGAATGAATCAGTTAACAAAGAAGATGAAAAGACAAACAATTAACAAAGAGAGCCTGCAAAGTCACAAAATAAATGTGAACATATTAGTTGTTGTTTTTTCTGTTCATAACGAATTTTAATAATACCGACGAGGGACGCTTTTTAGGTCCTCGTGAGTTTAGGCCTAGCGAAAGGGTCATCGCATTACATGAGAAGATATATCTCGTTTATACATTATTCTCGAAAAGATTACAGTACAAATATGATATAACGAAATCAGTTACTTTATCATCCGTTTCTTTGCAGGGGTTGGTTATATGTAAATTATAGAAAACACATACTACCAATTGTATACGTGTGTG
>NC_051415.1:8977075-8978125 GCF_015228065.2 Penaeus monodon
GAAGTTATCTTACCGTACATCTTTCGGCCATTTGGCGAGATGAATAAAAAAAGAATTGTAAAGTTTCTTTTCTCTTTCCCGATCCCTAAAATCTCTGGACAAACCTGTTCTCGTTCGCTACCCTTCTGATTCCTTCTCTTTCTCCGCTTTCATTCTGATTCATTTTTATCCTTCTCTTGTCTCCCTTCGTTTCCCTTGATTTGATGTTATCTCTACTCTCTATCGTTCGTGTCACCCATCACTCTTTGTTCCTTAATCTGGAAAATTTTCCTCCTTCTGTACTGTTCCAATCGCCTGGCTATCTAATTTTCCTTCTTTTTTCCCCTCCTTTTGTCCGTATCAGCTCATCCCCTCGCCATCGACTCGCATTACATCAAGCCTGTCCACGTGCTCCATTACAGCCCCATCCTTTCCCCTCATCCTTCAGGCCTATCACTCCCTATTAAAGCCATCTTTTTCCCCTCACACAGCATATCATACTTTCCATTCCCTCACTAACCATCCATCGCCCCTCATCGCCTACCTGTCTCAAACATCCTCATTCTTCTCCATTCCTTCTTTATCCTCCTTTCGTTCACCCCTTCCCCCTTATTTCCAACGTCGAGTTTATTCACCCTTCCTCTATGCGCCTCTTCTTATACCCTTCATTTAATCCTACTTCCTCTTCCTTTACACTTCTCTCCTCTCATTTTACTTCCCCCTCAACTCATTTTCTAACATCCATCCTACGCCTTATACCTCATACTTCGCCATTCTCTTCTCTCTCAATTCCCAAGGATTTCTAGGTGTCTGTGTCCCCTCTCGTTTGTTGTTAACAGGAGATGTCATCAAGAGCATTATGGTCCCTTCTGGTGGACAGCTGACTGGTCGCCGATCTGCGTTATTAGCAGGTCCATGAATATTCATGTGTGGAGATTAGTTAGTGAAGGCTTGCCGAACACACCCCGTGACATCTTCAAGCATCTCCCGATACGCTGGACAGATCTGCATTTCTTACTTATTTCTTGCTTCGTTTTGATTAGCATTGTTGTGTAACTTTTCGATGAAAGT
>NC_051415.1:8978360-8978485 GCF_015228065.2 Penaeus monodon
TTTATAGACAGAACATCGACAGAAAAGCAGAGAAGGAAATCAGGAGTAAAGCAAGAGGTGCACCCCCCCTCCTCCTCTCTCCTCTTCGTGCAGCGAAGGAATCCCTCATAACACACGCAATCATA
>NC_051415.1:8978510-8978730 GCF_015228065.2 Penaeus monodon
GGTTCTCTTTCTCATGCAAACAATCCTTCCTCTCGCTCTGCACACCTTTCTCTCTCTCTTTCTTCCTTCATTGCCCACCCTCTTCGTCTGCCCTTATTAACGGCAACGCTTTGATGTTGCAACATCCTCCTTCTCTGTATTTATTATCGTCTCCCCTCTCATCTTCCCGCTTTCTGCGTTCCAGCTGTCCTTCCTGCCGGCTTTTGATCTCAAATTTCGA
>NC_051415.1:8978784-8979220 GCF_015228065.2 Penaeus monodon
AATGTTGATGGCGTTTATTTCCTGAATAACGTTCAGTATCAAAAAGTGTATATCTCCAATCATTTTATATTTCTTGATCTTGATCCTTCCATTTCTTTTCAACGATTTTCCCTTCATTTTTTTCAACGATTTTCCCTTCATTTTTCTTCTTCGTTCCTGCATGTCCGCTTATCTTCCGCATTTCCTCCCTCCTCCTCCGATAGAGAAAAACACACGAGCTTAAGAAAAAGAACGAATGCCAAAATAGGACACCAAATATCCTATATGAAAAGTTTCCAAGTTCGCGGTTGACATTTCTCCGCCAGACAACCGCAGACTGAGCCGGGTATAACATCCGGGATCCGAGCCTCTCTTCTTCCACCTGGATATAGTCTTTGATCCTCTATACACCCACTAATGATGCTCATGCGGCCGCCCCAGGGATTCTTGATCTTAT
>NC_051415.1:8979603-8980313 GCF_015228065.2 Penaeus monodon
GGCATAGAGAGAGATATATTATGCATGGCTCTCCAGAAAACAAAATGAAGAACGTATTGAATGAGGCAACATTAAGAGACACTTCAGTTAAATGCATATCCATGAATTATGATAAGAATATAAGCAACATATTTCTGAATCTCTGACAGCAATATTGCTTGATGTCCAAATTTAATGTTTATATGATATAGTCCCATAACACAGTAGAACAACGATAGAGAGAACAGCTGAATAAAAATACAAATCTTAGTTCCCGGCATCAGTTAAAGCCGTCAAATTAATTCAAATTATCATTGATTTCACCTCATGAAACCTTTTCCAATTTGCTGACATTTTTACGGTATTGACCTGTCATTAACGAAATAAAAAGTGCAAGCTAATTAACAGGCTGAAGTGACGCATAATCACGTTCTTTATTGGAATCTAGTCGACCTGATTAGGAATTTCCAGTTGGTGGAAATTAACAAAAAATAGATGAAATATAAAATGAGAACTGCCTTATCACCTTGAGATTAATTATATGAATGTTATACCTTCACTATGAACAGTATTTTTATTTTTGGTCCGTTTATGGCTGTGCATGAAAAAAGTTTTTAAGAGTTTTAAGAGTTTTTAATGAGAATTTCACCTGTTCTTCTATTCTTCTTTTTCATAATTTCATATCTACTAGTGATAGCAATATTTATACATTTCTTATAATTACCTTTACT
>NC_051415.1:8985030-8986005 GCF_015228065.2 Penaeus monodon
AGCGCTCGTCAAGTCTTCTCACGAGCTTTTGAACTTTGTCCCTGGAGGTCCTGATTATCGCTAATTATAGTTATTTGGTCTGCCAATCAACTTATTAAGGTTCATTACGACGCAGCTCCTCGCTCCTCCCTTTGGTCCTCCCGCCTGAGGGTCCCTGAAGGATACCCAGAGTTGCAGTGGGATTCTTGAATTAAGGATGAGAAACGACCTCACTTGTAGTAGCAAAAGGTCCATGCCACGTTTCATGCCACGCCCGCGCTCTGAACCTGTGTACCTTTTCACCTCTTTTGACATTCCAACTGCCCTCGTGGCCATGTTGCCTTTGAACTTAGTGACCAAAGCCCCTGCGCTCTCTCGCTGGGTAACTCCTCCCTTTGTGGACAGTGGTTTATACCCAAGCAGCTTGTAGCAGTTATTGCTCCGACACTGCTACGCTCGTGTGTATTCATATTCATTCGATTTCCTTTCCCGGTCAGACATAAGCCATGGTAGGGATAAGTACTTGAGAAGTAGCATATAATCTTCACATGCATTAGTCTCTGCCGCTTTGAGTAATTGGTCTGCCTTCGTACAGCACTGCAGAACGTGCTATTAGATTTTGAATATAACTTGGGTAGGTTAAAGGTTCCATGTTTTAAGTCCCTATGCCATATGCACTTTATTCATGTTTACTTAAATGGTCATTACTTGTCCTTGCCGTAGATGTTCTTGTATATGTCAGTGTGCAAGAGGTGTTTCCTGTATTGACTCATCTTGCATGATATTTTTATTCATAGTCTGTATTTTCTTTTATTTTTGATATAGATAATGTCAGCAAAATTATTTCACCCATACCGTCGTCTAACTTTAACGTTTCTTTAAATACATGCCATGATGCTAATAAGCTAAACACATTACTATACTCCCAGCTGTTTGGGGCGATAATGTCACGAGGTGGCAGCTAAAATACTTATTAGTTTATTTTGAAACATTTCT
>NC_051415.1:8986066-8986277 GCF_015228065.2 Penaeus monodon
GAAAATCAGGAGTAGATAAGAGAAAAAAGAAAGAAAAATATGCTAATCAAAACAAAATAATTTTAAGTGGTAGACACTGGAACGAAAGAAAGGGAAGAAGGACATGGTAGAACTGAAAAAGAAAAAATGTAAAACGCAAGCAAAGAAAAGAGAAATCGATTGAATGGGTTTTCATTCTAATGTGTTAATAAACTAAGTTTTCCATCGTGTT
>NC_051415.1:8986315-8986421 GCF_015228065.2 Penaeus monodon
GTGAAACAGAATTATGAAACAACTTTGACGGAAATTTATAATGATGTTTGTGCGTTTACGTGAAAGACGTGGAGCTCTCGATCTTGTGTTTCTTTGATATGAAAAG
>NC_051415.1:8987864-8988665 GCF_015228065.2 Penaeus monodon
TTTACCTGCATCCTGTTATCTATAGCTTAGTAAATTTCGTATATTCTATCTCAAATCCTTTTACACAAATCTGACATCATTACTTTCTCGTTATAACCTCTTTTTTCTATGATGTTATTTTTTGACTGGGCATCGATGTTCACAAATTGGTTTTGCGCATTTTAGTGTCCAAAGTTAGAAACTTAGCGGTGAACACTTTACTTCAGAAGTCTAGGAAATTGGTTTTATGTACTTTATTCGCCCAAGTTAAGATATTGGCTTTGTGTAATTTATACCTCAAAGTTAGAATCTCATTTCCCGGCAGTCATAAAATGTCAAGCGACATTTTCGTATTTTCCCTAATCCATTTTCGCTTCTAAATAATCAAAATATTCGACCGTAAAAAGACCTTCTTTTTTAACCCTTAACGGCATTCAAAACAGAAATGTAATTTAGGCTGGCGGGCGTATAAGTACAGTAATGATTGATGAGGCCTTAAATTGCCTTCTCTTCAATCACTATCCAGCAAACAAGACTGTGCTTCTTATATTTCACAGAGGAAAAACGAAATGCTAAATTCGATTCTTTCCTCAAGTCTCCTTGTTTTCTTCGATATGTAAGGGAAATAAGTTGTTGTCAATGATTGTGTTTTATGATAACGATGCCAGTGATAATTGTGTCAGTACTTATTACAACATTGGAAGTAAGGATAACGATAATGTTAGCGATGATAATATGATTATGCCTAGGGATTTAGATATTACTGATAAATCTACTAATAAAAAACGAACCTGATCAAAACAATATTGAGATTAATAGCAT
>NC_051415.1:8990112-8990227 GCF_015228065.2 Penaeus monodon
TCTTCGCATCCAATATATTCCGCATAAATAAACTTCCTTTCATCAGGGAAGATTGGCTGCGCGGAATTTGATCAGTGAAAACAATATCTGATATCGACAACCCGGGATATAGATT
>NC_051415.1:8990842-8991071 GCF_015228065.2 Penaeus monodon
ACCTATCAATGTTCACTAACCCTCGTATCTGGACCTATCTATCACATCCCGAGATAAATCTACTTTTTACTGACTTCTTAATGTCAATGTTTCCTCATTCGTAAGTGGACTAATAAATCCAGATAAATCTAAGGTTTGCACCTTTTCACTATAATTAAGATAAGAAAATCAGTAAATGTTCAAGGTAATGGATAGACTTTTTCCACTATTGTAAAAGAACTTAATTTAT
>NC_051415.1:8991944-8992523 GCF_015228065.2 Penaeus monodon
GGCTAGAGGTAACATAAATATTTAACTGTTCAAGTCATGAAGTCCTCAACACGACAGAGGATCCTTGAAACAGCAGTAATAACGCAGTTCACCCTCCACTTGAACCTGTAGGAGAGCTTAGTGCACAGGTCCTTATAATAAATTATGTTTTTTTTGTGTGTTAGGGAAGTACTGTTATTGTCCAAGCTCAAGTGTCAGTATTTTCAATCCCACATTTCAATTCATTTTCATCCAATGATAATACAAATCAAAATATTTAAAAACTAACGATAAAACTAACGACATTAAATGATAAATGAACCTGAAAGAACGAACAAAACTTAAAATACCCAAATTATGACCTTTAAATCGGTCAGTCTCCAACCCAAAGTGCCTGCCAAAGATATATATGAATTGGACTCACTAAATCCTACACCTTAGGAGAGGTTGGAAAATATCTTAAAGAAGAGTGAAGGCAGAGGAGCTTATCTCTTAAAAGGGTCGCGATTCTGCCGGTCCCCTAGGACAGAAGATAAAGATAGATCCTGCTGATAGAGGGACGAGAGTTGGCCACGCGGAGCTGTATCTTATTATGAAGTT
>NC_051415.1:8993563-8993826 GCF_015228065.2 Penaeus monodon
TTGTTTGCAAAGATGCAATATGTCCTGCATCTGTAAGTCAATCCCAAACCTGCTACAGTAACTTTTCGAAAACAAAAACGTCTCATTTCTGTTCGTCCTTCTAGCAGTGCAGAAATCCGTCCTTTCATGAGGCTATTAGCCCTCGCTTGTTCCTCTTGTGGTGTAGATCTATTTCTTTATCTCGAGCCAACGCCAACCACATTTTGCTCTGCTTGTGGATACCTGTTTCTTTCTTTTTATCCAAAGTTACAAGTACCTCTTCT
>NC_051415.1:8993995-8994092 GCF_015228065.2 Penaeus monodon
CTGAAATTAAATACATGGGTATTCGAATTTGCATATGATTCTCGTAGATATGTCTCTAAAATAAACCTTACGATTTTATCGCATTCATTCATTTCAT
>NC_051415.1:8994130-8994312 GCF_015228065.2 Penaeus monodon
GTGAAACCACAAGCTGCAAGATAATGGACGGAAATTTCATGATACATTATCTTCATCACTAAAAATCAAATTATCACCGACGTGTGAGAGGCGAGGTAGCCATTGCTCACGCGATGCAGACTGCATGGCGCCCGCTCGTTTGTTGATGGTATGTTTTATTATTATTTATGACATATGCTGGC
>NC_051415.1:8995198-8995760 GCF_015228065.2 Penaeus monodon
ACCTGTTAATGAACATTGGCTCGACACTCGAGAGTTACGTTATCTTGGACACAAGTTTGAATATCTGGGAAGGGACGTATTCACGCACATAGTACACACTGTTTTTGCAGGTCAAGTAATATCACACGGGATTATTACTACTAAGAGAACAGACACTGGCACTAATGAACTAAATTACATACTCGTCCACGATCTTATACGCGGATATCTGGGAACTAATGAACAAAAATAAGGTAGGCGAAAGGCTCTCGCGGGGCCTTGTGGAATCTAATGAACCGAACTAAACCAGACCTCGAGTGGCGGCTGCCGTGATCACGAGGAGGAAAAAGTTGACGTCGATGTGTTTCGCATGACTCTGCCAGGCAGGATTGTGTGTGCATTGTCTGGGGATAAGGAGGGTAAATGGAAGGATGTGTTGGGAGCTGCAAAAGGAATTCAGGAGCTTAGTGTTACTAATGGTTATTCATTACTGACACATTGTTCTAAGTTACGGATATACGTAAAATGCGTGTATTGTATTTGTAGATGTCTGCGAAAGTAGGTAGGTAGGTAAGTAGAAAGA
>NC_051415.1:8995887-8996357 GCF_015228065.2 Penaeus monodon
AGGCAGTCAAATTATGAGTTTTTTTTGGGGTGTGTGTAGATGCGTTGGTAGGAGGGGAGGAGGGGTCTGGCGGAGAAAGAAATGTCTCTCAATTTTCCAAACGACAAAACATGATTGAAACGTAGGCAAAGGTCCCGGTGGCCGAGAAGGGCAATCAGCCATTTGGAAGAAGAAATGCTGAAAACGGTAAACATTTCGTCTTCAATAAACCCGTAGCCGGTGGCCAAGCTACACAGGCCAGTTTCAGAGGTTGGGATGGCTGTTAGATTCCAATGGATTATGTTTTACGTAACCATAACACGTATGAATGTCACTTACCTATTAAGGTTAACGACGCGTTTAACTTCCAAAACAAGCGTTACCGTACTGCATCGGCTAATGCTATAAACTCACGATAGGGAATGAGGCTACTATTTGGTTTCGTTAAGTACCAGTAAGAAATGATGGGTCAGTTGGTTAAGACAAAAGGG
>NC_051415.1:8996766-8996914 GCF_015228065.2 Penaeus monodon
GACTAAAGCCAGCCACTGTAACGCTCTCGACTAACGGGCTATGAAAGCTTCCAAATTGGAAAGCCATAAGAAAGCGTTACATATCACGGGGCGAAAAGGAAATGCTGTACTCGCTCGGGCGTATCTAGAAGGGGTGGGGGTGGGGTTG
>NC_051415.1:8997344-8997538 GCF_015228065.2 Penaeus monodon
TCACCAAGCACCGAAATAGAAATATTTTCCTTTTTCATTCCAGTTTCTTATCCTTAAATGTTAAGAAAGAAGGCCTAAAGATATTTAGAGTAATTAGGTTTTAATACATTGGTTGATATGGTGCTCTTTACATCTTAATCTGAGTTAGTTTTTAGATAACTTTCCTTCTTTGCTATTTTTGCTAATATTATTTA
>NC_051415.1:8997572-8997646 GCF_015228065.2 Penaeus monodon
ATTATTAGTGTGCCTAGGTATGTAATTATAATTTGATAATTAATTTTAATTAATTGATCATAATCAATGGAGAG
>NC_051415.1:9001228-9001610 GCF_015228065.2 Penaeus monodon
ATCTTAACAAAAAAAAAATAGACATAAAAAATACTTTTATCATACCCTGTATAATAAAAGCTAACCTTCTTCCTGTATATCTTCATATTATCCATGAAATAAAAGTATTTCATTTTAATATAAATAGCTTAATGGCATTCGCTGGTGTGCTCATTATAAGAATTTTAAAAAGTTTAAAATATCATCTATCCACACAATACCTGTTTTACCATCATGAATAAGTGAGAGAAGTGTCTAAAAGAGAAACGTTTTTTAAAAGAGAAACGAGTATGTAGAAATTCTGTTTATTGTGTGTTTAAGCAAAAGAGCTGAGGTGTACATTTTATATCAGTTTTGCTCATGAGGTAACCATCGTATGATATAACCATAAGTTCACATGGTG
>NC_051415.1:9001943-9002995 GCF_015228065.2 Penaeus monodon
AATTTGTTGCATAGTTTGAAGCAATTTAACAGATGAATAATATAACTACTGCAATAATGGAAACAAATTCTAGTAATAGTAGTGACTACAGTTATACAGTGGACAAATAGGTAATGTCCATATACTATGAGTTGAGATGCATTCGTATGTGTGATATAAATACAATAACACCATCATGCAAAGTTACGTTTGTTGGACTGACATTTGCGAAAACAAGAACACGAAGGCGGCCGCACCAGAAGTACAAAACCGAAGAGCAATAAGCGCACCGGCGGGGTTTCCATCGGAGAGTAGCCGGAACAAATGCAAAATAGATGGGCCGCGGGTATAGGACCAATGGCGAGTTTTGCCCGAATAAGTATACGTGGCACCGCTGCTCCAGCTTCTCATATATAAAAGGTAAAAGCGACTGGCCTCGGAGTAGGCAACCGACTCAAGTCATCGGTTTATCGGGAAACACAGCCCTGTACATGGGTTTCCTCTTTTTTTTTCCATCTCTTTTCTCCCTTCCCCTTCCCCCCCTCCTCCTCTTTCTTTACGGATACCGAGGCCATGTCGGTGTCGGCCTGATGCAGCACGTCATCCATAACCCCCCGATGGTTTGCGGTCTGCAATTTCGCTCTCGACTGAGTCTACCGGCGCTCTGTGAAATGGTCTGCTTCGCTTCCAATGGGTCGGTCTCTGGAATAAAGACCAGGACGATGCCACACGCAGACCGAGACACACACCAGACACCAACTGGGAGCTGTGCGTTTGCTTCATTCATCTGCATATTATGAAGAAACCTTAAGCTTGATTGCTCTCGTAGGCGTTGCAATCAAGATCTGCAAAGTACAAGGAGAGTTCGACAGGCTGAGAACCTGTTTTTAAAGTATTTTTTTTATTTTTTTTATAGATGGTTTACTAGATTAGACATTTATATATGGTTTACTAGACGTTGAAAAGCTCTGAGAAAACGAGGCTAGCTGGATAAACTGATAAGATAGGAGAATAAGATATAAAGCCAAATTTATCAAACTTATTGATTGATTAACTGATCTAATTGAACTGTG
>NC_051415.1:9004397-9004507 GCF_015228065.2 Penaeus monodon
TATATACAGACAGGTTCACATACAACCCCATATCAAACGTATTCACTTATACAACCTTTTAGGCATGGTTTCACTTTTGGAAGGTCTACCTGCACTTTAGTTCCAATTCA
>NC_051415.1:9004549-9004731 GCF_015228065.2 Penaeus monodon
TTAACCTTCCAGTACAAACGAAGTAGAAAAAATAGGTGTGCCTCAAAATTCCAATAGGTATCAAAATTCCTTATAAAAATAGTAATATAATATATAAGGTTTCGATTTTTTTCGTCTTCTTTATCGTCACAATCACAATTATCTTATTCTTCCTCTTTATTCCTTTTATTAATATTTTTGGA
>NC_051415.1:9009204-9009381 GCF_015228065.2 Penaeus monodon
AAAAAAAATCACAGCAAAGACGTCAAAGGAAAAAGGTTTTCGGTGATGGAAGATGGGGGAATATAGAGTGACTTTACCGGCCATAAAAAAATGATAAACAGATTAATGAAAATGACCAAGGGTGAAGGGGAACTATCAACAAGACATGGATATCTTTATTCTATGAAGAGTGCTTTT
>NC_051415.1:9010400-9010896 GCF_015228065.2 Penaeus monodon
CGAAAAAGAGAAAAGAAGAATACGCAGACATTCTACCCTCGCTATGATAAACAAAACGGCGCCCAAGAGCAACATCAGCCTCCGCCTCAAACGCAGCCAATCCTCGTCGGCCTCCCCAACAGGTCCCGGATGCACCCGGAAGCACCCTTCGGACGCTTATCGAAACGCCATCAGCATTTGTCCGTTCCGCTAATGGACCAGACGTGAGCCTTTGCATAGCTCTAGTATCTATCCATAAAAATGATCCTCGGCGGCACTGAACACTCGCTCCCAGGTGAAGCCAAGGAAAGGATACGGACCCGCTGTTGCCACTGCTCGTTTTTTCTCCCTTTCTCTGATGTTCGTGAATGTTAGTATTTGTGCGGATGGGGCGGAGGTAGTGGCAGGGTGTGTAGGGTGGTGTGCATGCGTTGCGAGAGGGAGTGCCTCCGTGTGAGTGCCTCCGTGTGAGTGCTTCTATGTGTGTATGAGTAAAGTGCATAGCTATGTTTTGGTT
>NC_051415.1:9010993-9011219 GCF_015228065.2 Penaeus monodon
AGAATGGGTATTTCCCAAGAATTAGTCACTCTGTCTGTCAATGAATATTTGAATTTGTAAAGCTATTTCCTGTAGGAAGCATATTGTAAAACACCCATCATTTATTTTAGTGCTCAGGAAAGTACTAAATTTCAAATAAAGAAATCTAAAAAATGCAAGTGATGAATTAGATAAAATTGAAAGTCAAAGATATTTCACAAGAAAATGCTTTCTTTACGAGAAACGA
>NC_051415.1:9011284-9011351 GCF_015228065.2 Penaeus monodon
TGTGCACACAGTACATCTACATTTTGATATATCTACAAATACAAACATACACTGTCACACACACTTT
>NC_051415.1:9011411-9011868 GCF_015228065.2 Penaeus monodon
CAGACTGAAAACTTGCAAAGATGCTGATACACACAAACGGGGTAAAAAAGGAGAAAGTCCACGTCTCTTGAGAACACTAAAAACGGCACAAGAAAAGGGAAGGGAAATAGAGGGGGAAAGTGTAGATTTTTTCCCCTTTTTTACCCTCTATCTTACGGTCAAATGATAAAGTTAAAGTGTTATATATTGCGGCATAAAAAGTGAGAAAATATTACCTACGGTTACGTTTATGGGCTTTGAGGAAACTTTGAAAGTGAAATAGGTTTTAGTGACAAGATAAATACTTCTAAATTATTGGGCAGGTCGTTGATACTGTCATAGTGTGAATTTCCTATTCTAATAAAGAACTTATTTGTGTGGCTACTTCCGTCCTAATACTAGTCTAGAATGGACTATTCACAGGCTTCTTTGTTACACTAAGGAATGAATTGATACAATGTTCAGAAAGTAGCTCCTG
>NC_051415.1:9011898-9012392 GCF_015228065.2 Penaeus monodon
AGAAACTAAAATCTGAGTGGAAAAAATACCAACTTTTCTACTTGCTTTTCCTTGTATATAAAGGTTACTAAATACATGTAGAAGTATTCAACGGTAATTCGCATTAACAATTAGTATTTCGAGTGACAACTGATTGAATGGGAAGATAGTCCATATGTTTTGATATATTCGGTCATATAATGTGGGTATTTTTTGTGTTTACAACATAAAAAAGCTAATCCATGCATCGTATAAAAAGTTCTGACGATTTTACAAATTTTGTTCATACGCTTTATGTCGCGTTTAGGAAGTCACACATATATTTTTTTGTTTATAACATACAATCGATAGAGATTTCTCTCACGCCAATTTGAATATTGAAAACCTGTCTTTTCCATTCCAGTCTCCATATATTACACTGTAATTCCACACCAACCGTAATAAATTCAGGGAGATAGAATATGCAATCGATTTATGATATCAGTTCCATTAGGGGAATTAACATAATTTCAAGA
>NC_051415.1:9012879-9013109 GCF_015228065.2 Penaeus monodon
CTAGTTATCTACTGTACAAAACGAATTAATGCAACGCTGCAATGAAAGAGTGATAACCGAGAGAAAACACAGGATATTAAACAAGTGCACATCCACAGAATCTTTGTCTATTGGAATCTAATTGATTGTATTTTCATTACTTTCCTTGTGTAAGTGTAGAAAAAAGTTGCGGACGGGAATGGATAACTTACCAACGTGATAGATAGCATTTTGGGTTATGAAATTACCTA
>NC_051415.1:9013138-9014624 GCF_015228065.2 Penaeus monodon
ACGTAACAGTATTTTGCTTTGCCTTTACAACTTTAAGAAAAAGAGGATATTTACTTTAAAGAACTTTGGTAAGAATAAAAATGTTAAGAGAACAGAAAAAAACAAATTGTGTAAAGAAATTTATTACATCAGTGGGGCAGAATCACATGCACATGTTTACTACCCTTGCATCATATACGGGATAGTAATTGATCTGGGAGAATTACTTTCCTCAATTTACACTGTATAGTATGGTCCATAGGTAAATATAATGCAGTTAACGCTTTATCTAGCAAACCTAACACTCACTCTCAAGAGGCTGTAAGGATAATGTTTTCTTTGTGAGATTACAGGGTTCGTCTCTTTTTTGTAATACATAATGTATATACTGAATTTCCAAGTAATTACTGCTGCAAGGTTAGGTACAATAACATTATGTGATATCATTAATACAACCCAAGATGTATTACAAAGATGGAACTTGAGTACGTTATGAAACCTGTAATATATGCAATGTAGTTTAATAAGCAAATAACACCCAGCGAAATCACAATATCTAATTCACGTAAGCCAGAACTTCCGAGAGGGGCAGACAACACACAACTCATAACTACCAGTAAGAAAACAACCGTCGTGTTAAGAAGTCTGGTAATAGAGAACTACACAGGCCAAACTGCACCAGATACAGCCCCGGGCATCGAGTCATTAACCCGACGAGAGAGAGACAGAGAACATGCACCTCTGAGACACAAGGGAATAAGATCAAGATTCCAACGCTCGGGTTAAGGGACGTTGCTGCCTTCTGGCTATTCATATCTGGATGATTTATTCCAACTTGACTCCGAGTTTAGCGTTGGAGAACGTCAATGCTCATAATAAGTTAATTAAGTTGTCCTGTTTGCCACGAGACTTTGTTGGTCATAATTAGCAGTCGACTGTAACACAGAGTTTATCTTGGAGTGATTTTATAAGTGAAACGGCGGAGACTGACAGCGATCGCCGTAATTTTGCCCGGAATTAGGCATATCATTAATCGCCAGCGCCATTCCCTGAATTACGGAGGCCTAATTTGTAAGCCTTTCAGGAACCCAGAAGATTTTCGGGGTCGGTTGTGGTCTGAATTACATTACAGTTTATGAAAAATTCTGTTTTCTTTTTGTTTTTTGTGACCTTTGTGATATTCCGAGAAGGCTATTCATAAAGACTTTCTTTAGAAAGCACTTGTATTAGTTATATACAAATATCATACAAGAGTACTTTATATAATCCATATATAATATCGATGACGTAATTCCAGAATAAATTATACCATAATTAAGGGAATACCATTCATGGCGAGCGATTCCCAAGAAACTGAATTGGAATCAAGAGAATCCGCCGCGCCTGTTACACTACTCCAGTCCTGCGCAGTTTCCGACTGGAATTTGTTGTACTCCGGTTGAATTGCTCTAAATTTGATCTAAAATACCTTTTTATTTGTTTGCTTCTAATTTGTTTGCTTCTTTAA
>NC_051415.1:9015767-9016036 GCF_015228065.2 Penaeus monodon
GTTCCCATGCATATTCTTTCTCTAAAGCTCGAGTAGTACTGTTGCTCACGTTAAAGTAGATAGGTTGTAAAACTGAAAAAAAATCTAAACCGTTCCTGTGCATTATGTTAGAAATTCTCTTAATGAAGTAGGGAATAGTAAGAGTGGTAATATACAAATAATAACGTCAATGTTTGAATCAATGTTTAAGAGAAGAATACTTTACGATTTTTTTTTTTTTTTGGGGGGGGTTGGCTTACATGTATACAACGGTGCCGATTGTTGCGATC
>NC_051415.1:9016073-9016358 GCF_015228065.2 Penaeus monodon
TGCTTCAGAGCATGTAGGACCGGAGGTTATTGCATGTTTTAGTTTGAGTTTATTATAGATCTAAACTATAGACACTTGCCCCTAGGTATATATAAATGCACAAAGATATCGCATGTTTGAACAATGTCTATGGTAGGTAAGAATACCGGATGCTTGCTTCTGTGCTTATTCGGGTATAAAAAAAGTTCTTAAGAATTTTTACTGTGGCACACTTTGATCAACAATTGTATTATGGACGTATGTGTCACTTCTTTTTTGTTCTGCTTTTACAATTTTGCAAAACAA
>NC_051415.1:9016464-9016947 GCF_015228065.2 Penaeus monodon
CACTTCTCGACGCCCTGGACCACAAGCAATCCACAAAGCTCAACATTACCCCATGATGAGTTCCCACCCAACTATATGGGCCTTCGCATTAAGGGTTACAAAGCTTAAATCCACAACCACCTTTGGGGAACAATGCGTTGTTATTAGGCCGGCACAATAGATTCCGTTGTTTGATAGTCCTGATGACGAGGCTCCAGTGGGGTTTCATATCGCGGGTTTCACCTACCCTTGCGGCTCTTCGTGACTAATGCCCACAAAGCCGAGATAGCTTTACGTGATGTTTGGCGAATTTCTCCTCGTTTGTAATGTGTGCGCTTCACGTGGGGGCTCGATGGTTCAGGCCATGGGACTGGGTGTTCAGTACTCTCGGTCATTAACGTTCACATTACTGCTGGTAAGAGTGGGGATGGACCACAGTTACTGAAAAAATAATTGCGGTATTATGGTATAGCTACCATTACTTGTCTTATTACTACTAATACT
>NC_051415.1:9017050-9017134 GCF_015228065.2 Penaeus monodon
TTCTATAAGGAAAAGTAATACGTCTTGCCGTAACTGAGGTTTGACGTTAGGTAAAGAAAGGCACATAATCAGAAATGCAGGATG
>NC_051415.1:9017299-9017524 GCF_015228065.2 Penaeus monodon
AGAGAGCTTGGTTTTGGCTAGACTGCCAGACGAAATGTGAGAAAAAATAAAAAGTTAATGAAAAATGGTAGTAGCAGGGCTTTCTAAAGGATATCAGTGACTTGATGATTTAGATATTTCCCAAAAGATAGTAGGCCATCCATGAAGCGACCCAGCAGAAGACGACGTATTTCATATAACCCCTGCAAAAGGTAAACCTACTTTGAAATATCCATTGGGGGAGAC
>NC_051415.1:9018005-9018202 GCF_015228065.2 Penaeus monodon
AGAGACTGGCACCAGGTTCATCGAAATAGCTGCGACGACAAATGGAGCAAGCTGTGTTGTAGACGCCCACCTTTGGGGTAGAAGGTGGCATTGTACCTCCGAAATAACGGACTTGGTCGAATCTGCAGGAAGAAGAACCAAGAGAAAGACACCATCATGAAAGATTTATTTTTCAGTGTAAGATAGAACGAATACGA
>NC_051415.1:9021099-9021760 GCF_015228065.2 Penaeus monodon
CAACAAAATGTAAGGGTTAATTAAAACGAAAATGGGTCATAAAACAGAAGAATCTGGCATTCGTTGAGCCGTATTGACTTGGAAAAGTTAATTTAAGTTCTAGTTTGAGTTGCTGGTATATTTGTGTTATCAGTGGTGGCAGCAACGTACAATGTTGCCGTCTTAGTTGAATGACTGTGTTAATTGTGCTAGACTATGTAGGCGATTTGATGGTTGGATAGGGAAATGTATAAAGGAGAATATAAATAGATATAAATAAATAGGAATTTCGTTAGGTATGATGTATCATAATAGAATTAGGCCTAGTTAAGACATAGTATATAAACATACACGAAAAAGTGAGCTGTAGCCTTTAAAAAGGGGTATTATTTTCGGATAAAAAGAGCAATATGGAAAATTATATTACTAGTAAACACATGCATAATAACAGTTGTAATGATCTTCAGTTCCGTGCAGATATATACGTTGTCATATTGTGTACTTGGAATTGAAGTGTTCTGTTTGGGTTAGAACTGAGCAAAACAACGTGGACTATGACATTTCATAGAAATGGGTTGTAGAACATGCTAAGGTACGGATTTCAGGATCATATGTTGGGAGTAACTCACTTGTCATTAACAAAGACGTATCAACGTTTTAAAGATAAACGTAGGGAGTTGAA
>NC_051415.1:9022018-9023001 GCF_015228065.2 Penaeus monodon
CTGAGAGAATACAGCATATGGAGGAAACATGACATCAGAAAATATATAAAATATATGTATTGTTTATAGGTCACGACGGGTTATTGCAGATGATATCGAGACATGGAAGTTGAAAGTTTATCAGTCGTATGAAAATATGTATAAGATATGATGATAGCATACAACCATATCATATAATTGGAAAAATAAGCATTATAAACATAATATTTATAGTGAAATTACAGATTATAAAATAAAAAAGGAACACACCAAGCTATAAATGGATGTCGAGGAAGTGGCACAGGTCGGTGGCAGAGAGCGCCATGTACGCAGGACAACCCACGGCGCAGTCTCGATAGCGGCAGGGCGAAAGAGGGCGAGCGAGAGCCTAGACTTTCTGACAGACAAGGCTAGTGCTGCGCTCCTACAACTACTACCCGCGCCTTTCCCCTCGCCTCTGCTTCCGTAGGCCTTCTGCTTCTCCTGCTACGTCTAACACGCCTTATTTTACGCCTACATTATGTCTCTTTGGTCTTTCAAAATGAAAAATTATTCTCTCTCATCTCGTATCCGGCTTTTCCAAGGTGTTACCGGTGCGATAGGATGTCTCTTTTGCATACAACAGAAGTCACGTACGTGTTTGTCTTGTTTTTATTATTACAGTTATCTTCATCATCCTCATCATCGGCATTATTAGTGTAGTTGCTTACTTTTTGATAATAATAATAAATAATGATTTATAAATCCTCATTATCTTTTATTATCTATATTTATTATCGCTATTATCAATAGTAATTACAAAAATAAAGTGGTATAAGTAGCACTGTTAGAAGTAATTGTCTTTATATTGATATTACTATCATCGCCGTCAATATTACATCTATAGACTGGCAGATCTGTCATAAGCGCCGCTCTTATAGGATTCATGTTTTGTAGTGATATTATGGTATTAGACTTTTCATTGTTCTTTGATGGAGCATGACATACTACTTATAGTATTTTAG
>NC_051415.1:9023685-9024141 GCF_015228065.2 Penaeus monodon
TTTATGTATTCATTAGCTCATTCAAAAAGTGGTCCATTAATGCGAACCGAGTGTAAACATGCAACGTAGCCAATACATTAACGACTAATTCGCCAGCAACATGTCCGAACGAAGCATCTGTCTCTATCATTTACGTATTCAGTAATTTAGACGATTTACGGCATGAAAAGTCTTTCCTCTTGCCATATTTTACCATCAAGTTCAATAAAGCATGAACCAACATACATTTTTCGTAATAAATGACACGACACGTTGATAATCATATAGTGTATTGACCGGTTATATATATTTTTACATGGCAACTGTATTTCTTGAGGTTTGTAAATATTATTTAGTTACAAAATTTACACACAAACAAAATATATGTTATATGTATAGATGTGCATCAAAAAGTAAGAAAAATTTGAAATATCTAACTCCTTTAAGATCATCACATCCCAAGAGACGCAAATAACC
>NC_051415.1:9024235-9024573 GCF_015228065.2 Penaeus monodon
GGACACAACCGGACTAAGAACAAGAAACGGTGTTTTTTTTTTTCCTTTAAGAGTGTTTCTTCTGTGCATCCATTTAGCGGCTCTGTGGTTCATTTGTGGATACGTCACCCAAGAGGGCAGAGCCACGTTCCTCAACAATGGTTTCATTATGTCTGCACGGCCACAGAGGAGAAAATTAGATATCACCTTGATGTTTCTCGAGATTAGGACACGTGGCTCAAGACCTCGTGATGACGTCATACCCCCCCCCCCCCCACATCTTTCCTTCCTTGCGTGCTGTAAGTATGGCAGGGAGGTTTGGATTCGTTCCAGAATGACATTATATTACCACCTTACAA
>NC_051415.1:9024863-9025239 GCF_015228065.2 Penaeus monodon
ACAAAAAACTTAAAATTCCACTCTTATTTTGACCAATTCCTCAAGAATGCTGACATTTCATTACCACCAACCACTTGTAATTGTCCAATCTAGTTCAAGCAATCCACCGGAAAACAATCAGCATGAAGTGATTTTGAAGTTTCTCGTAAAAGAAAAGTCTAAGTACCTCTTGCTTCATAATTCCTTCCAATTAAAACGGGTATCTGCAATATCTTCTGGCGTAATAATGATAAACGACTCATCGGCAATAAAGGCCAATCACTTCCACTTTTACCATGATTGACTTATGTGAATGTTCCTCAACTGTCTAAGAAGAAACAGTGTGCTTGTAAATGTGAGGGCTTCTCTGAAAAAAGGTTACAGAAAATATGAGTGT
>NC_051415.1:9025757-9026472 GCF_015228065.2 Penaeus monodon
AAGAGGGTGAGGGATTCAGGTAGGCTAATCGGTCCTTGTAACGTTCAGAGATGTTTGGCTGCCATAATCATGTGAGCATATATTTGCATATAGATATGAATAATTTTTTTGCTTGAAATTATTCTAAGGCAACAGAGAGAGGAGAAAATACAAATTGAACGTGGTAATAATAAGAGTATATTAATAAGTATATATACGAAAAAAGGCAGATAGAACTGAAGAAGCGTTTGATGTAAAACTAAGTATAACATGCAAAGTAAGAAGAGAAATAATACTTTAAATCGCCGAAAGCATATCTGTTTCGAAAGAGTGCAAATAAGCAGTGAAACATTACCATAATGAGTGAACATATCCCTCTTTATTTTCATTATTCTAAAGTACCTTCAAAATGATATCCGATTACATTTCCATTAGAGTACCCTTTCCTTCAAAGATAAAGAAAACATATATATCAAGATCGTCTTTGATTCCAGGGCAATCCTCTTTGACCTTTGCGTTAATGCCCATAAGAACCTTTCCCTGGAGATGGAAAGAAACTGGTCCTCTATTATTCAGCATCAAAGATGAGAACCTGTTGCAGGTTAAGTCCTACCCTCCTCTCTCTCGTGTATACTCTCCTTAGACTGTTTTCAAAAAGTTAGCGTTTAATGCGAACCACTCCGATTTTCGATGATATCTTATTCCTTTCCGCCCTTTGCCTCACAGACAAGCATTC
>NC_051415.1:9028745-9029392 GCF_015228065.2 Penaeus monodon
TCAACTAGCAAAATATCCTACATGTTTCTCCTTCCATCTGCACATACCTGTCCCTTTGCTTCTTTTCCTCTTCCCTTTTATTTTCTCTCTGATATTGTCCGATTCAATGTTACAATTTACTAAAAAAATCGCACATGCATTCAAGGCCCACGATACAAAGGAAATGAGGATTACAAAAAATGAATATGGAAATTGAAAGTGCAATTGGGTCTAGTGTAAAGTAGTACGATTAAATTAATGGAGTTACGTGCAGAATGAAAGCTAGATAGAACTTTGAGAGCTTTTCCCTTTTATCAGAAATTCTGTTTCGTTTTCCAATGTACGGCACAGGCTGTTGTGTCACGATATCTTTTAAAGCGACAATAACAACGACAACATCGTTTCATCAGTTACACTTATCTATATGATAAACCTGTTTTCAGTCTCTGTTTTTGCTGTCATGGAAATACCCTTTGGACTTTATTTTTTTTTTTTATATGGGCCTTAGATTTATGATGAATTTTTCTTATTCAGATACGTGAAGCTTAATGCGTTGTTGATTGGCTTTGTCATTTCAAGCGGGGAAGTGGTAACAAATAAATAAAAGTTTTTAAAATCAAGGTATTGATATGATTGCAGTAGAAATGCAGAAATAACGAAAGACGCAT
>NC_051415.1:9029590-9030154 GCF_015228065.2 Penaeus monodon
AATACTGCCAGCTACTAAAGGACACCCAGATAGATATAGCCATGCAGAAAGACAAACAAACACACAGGCAGAGGAACAGAAAGAACACAATAATCGACTTCGAAAAGAAAGCAATAAAAGAGAGAATCTTTAATTACCACCCAGACTTCCGAGCCAATTCTCCCTTTGAGACTGACCACCCACCGGTCACTTCCTCCCTGCACCAGCTGTGAAACGCCTCAGAATCTCGCAAAGAAAACTTGCAAAGAACTCTAACCTGCCCTCCTCCTACTATCCCCTCTTCCCCAGACCCCCAGACACACAAAAAAGAAGAAATAATGATAAAATGGTAAAGGAAATACTAATGAAACAAGACACAGGTGTCAATCCTCAAGGAAGATATAATTGTGCAAAATGACGCCACGATAAATTTGCAATATCTTGACATCTACATATCATCTACTACATACACTAGTGTGGTGAGAAAGATGAAGAGATTACGGAATCAGTTTCCAGTTCGACCACAAATCCTTAAAAGAGTCTTCCACCGTGACTTGTGGAGGAATTTGAAAAGAAGAGACCGAT
>NC_051415.1:9032476-9032705 GCF_015228065.2 Penaeus monodon
AAGCTATTGAATAATTAAACCTTGCCTTAGGGGAAGGTTTATAGCCTCATTTATACAGAGAACATAACCACAATTACCGGGAGAGAAACGGGTTAATATTTGAAATTACACGAAAGTAAGCAGAGTATAAGATAAGGGGTGCATGGCCGAAGGTAATTAGTAAGACTGAGATGTTTTGTTGAATTATCAAAGATGTTTTTTTTTTTATTCTGACTCGTAAATCTAGCTG
>NC_051415.1:9032977-9033364 GCF_015228065.2 Penaeus monodon
GTCATCCGGAAGTGCTTGTGAAAACAGTTCAGGCAATGTTTATTCCAACATAAAAAGAAATTTATTATCGCCTGTTTATCACTATTTCCATTCTATACATTCAACTTTGTGTGCTGTACATGTATAAACAATGATTTATATATATACTTGATACAAGTCATTGCTGTTTTAGGGAGTAAAAGCTCAGATTGTATAAAACTGCAAACATTATAAATTTTGATTGATAGCCTTTTATTTTGATCCCAGTGTTGTCATTTCCATAAACAAAGATACGGACTGAAACATTCCTAGCGGTTACTTGCTACAAATTTAGATAAGGATTATCATAAAAATGAAACGAGCATGAATGGTTAAATACGCATTAGAAGTAAAAACACATATTGTCAG
>NC_051415.1:9033685-9033799 GCF_015228065.2 Penaeus monodon
TGCAAAACGGCCACTTCCTTGAATTGCAAACGGGAGGAAGAGCGTCGCGTGTTTACATGACCAGTCACACCCTCGGGAACTCGAAAGTATAATGGTACGGGAAAATGTTCATTC
>NC_051415.1:9033879-9034189 GCF_015228065.2 Penaeus monodon
CAAGGGAAAAATACGGTAAGAGGAGGAGATATGACGGGGTGGAGAAAGAAAGAAAAGGGAAAAAATTGTAATAGGAGGAGAGAAAATGATGAAGGAAGCGAAGTAAAAGACTAAGTGCAGCAGAGGGGGAGATAGCTAGAAGAAAATAAATGAGGTGGAAAGAGAGAAAGTGATAAAAAAAGGAATTGGAAAGAGGTAAGGATTGAAGAAAAGGAGAAAGACTGGGGGGAGGTGAGGAACAGAAAGAAATGGGAAAGATTAAGGAAAAGAAAATATAACTATAAAGAAAACATAAAGCAAATGAAGACCT
>NC_051415.1:9034246-9034326 GCF_015228065.2 Penaeus monodon
AGAAAATGAATGTTTATGTGTAATCTCGTCTGGATAGTGTGGTTGTAAGGATGCACCGTGAGACATGATATTCAAAATAT
>NC_051415.1:9034901-9035253 GCF_015228065.2 Penaeus monodon
TTTATTCTTACATGGATAATAATGCCTACGATGATAAAATCGTTAAGTTTTTCTTTGAAATTGTAGTAAAAACAAAACATAATATCAACAGTAGAAATTACCACTGACATTATCATACCATACCATTATCATCATCAATATAATAACGAAATTCGTGGCAGATCTAGCTGCAAAAATAAAAATGACAGGAAAAAGCCAATACAAAAACATCCACATTGTTTCTTTCCACTAACAACAATGATAACACAAAACTGTGGGTATATGATTCCATGAAGAGCAATACAGTGTTGCAACTTCTTAAGGGAATATGCACAAGATGTTGGCTCTACTCTTACAGTCTCAAAAGGAAAAA
>NC_051415.1:9035889-9035971 GCF_015228065.2 Penaeus monodon
CCCTTTTAGAATGTCACTTGAGATTTTAAAGATTACCTGTAATTTCGTTCGTATTCAATCTTTCTCTTATTGTCTTCTGCGT
>NC_051415.1:9036072-9036322 GCF_015228065.2 Penaeus monodon
AGTGAGAAGCGAGAAAGCCACACGCCCCGACGAGGCAAACTCCTGAATAATGTTTCAAAGCGAGAGACATAAACGAGCAGTTCCCTTTGCCTCTTAACCACACGCCGCCCGTCTATGGTCTTAAGCCGCTCCTTCCCCTTCTCCCTCAGGGCCTATGAGGAGGAGGGGGACATGGGGGTCCTTCTCCTACCCTTTCCTTTTACTCCTTTTTTATATTTTTTTTGAGGGGGGGAGGGGGTGTCCTTTACCC
>NC_051415.1:9036470-9037221 GCF_015228065.2 Penaeus monodon
GATTAAAATTTAACGTTACTAATATCTAACACACAGAAAAGGAATAGAAGAGATGTGACGACCGACTATAAACCTTTCACGACGCGTCGGCTGAGACCAATAACAAGATTATCAGAGTGGACTGACACACTGGAACGTAGCAAAACGGGATCATATAACGGAACAAAGGAACTGTTCATCATAAATACACAGAAGAAGAAGAATTCGCTTTGCGTATACGAACGCCAGGCAAATAATGTCAGATTAAGGAACACTTATGTCGTGCAATCACATGTGCGCGTGCGTGTATGCGCGTGTTTTATGCTCTGCTAATATTTATTTAAAAATTATTGTATAAACGCTTTAACAATGTAGGAAGTAATATGTATTTCTGTCTATCAATCACTTTCAACAACGGATTTCTTGTAAAATTAAAATGTGGCAAGTAACAAAAGGCACACAAATCGTATTGCGGGCCCGTGTGCGTCTCATATTCGCACTTAGGTTCATGTACATAGACTAGACAAGTAAATTATTTACACATTTCACTCAGACGTATCCGCAGTGTGTATACTGTGGTCAGAGAATTCGTGATGGATTTTCTTCGTGTATTTTTTCGCATCGAACTGTCAAAGCAACGCACTCACTCGACGGAGCCTCGGGTGCGCCATGTCAACAAGTGCCCGTTGTGTGCTTTGCGGCTGAGCCACCGACGGTTGTGTTCTCCTCCCCTTTTTTCTTGTAGACGATTTCTGCGTCAGTGGCTAGCCCA
>NC_051415.1:9039756-9040109 GCF_015228065.2 Penaeus monodon
CTGTGCGTGTGTTTAACAATATGCAAATATATTCATACCTAATACGATTTATGTAAGGGAAACACTGCTTCACATTCTTGATTTTCGGAATACACATGCAGACACACAATGAGATCTCACGACATACGTGGAGGCCGAGTGAGTTTCGTACTTAATATGCAAATTATTCATGAAAGTAAATACGCTCATGGAAACAGCAGGAACGTCCAGCTGTTGTATTCTTGCTTGAGGTAAGGGAGAGAGTGAAGAATGTTTTGAATACATTTTTTCCCCTTTTTTCACTGTTCTTTATTTTAGGGAATAGTAGACAGACACCGGCTAGGGGGAGGAAAACGGAAAGTGGGAGGGAGAGG
>NC_051415.1:9041035-9041356 GCF_015228065.2 Penaeus monodon
ACACAAAACCCACAAACCCAATTGACCCATCGAGACATTCTATTTTTTTTTTTCATATTCTTCTAAAAATAACAGAAGCATAAATAAAAGTATACCTGTTCAACCCGTGCAATTCTACCCTCGGTTGCAGGTCGCGCCGGACCATCAATCTCTGAGGGGGAACAATTAGAGGCGAGGGAAGGGCATCACAGATTGATGGGCAGCGCCAACTCTGAGGGAATATCGTTCTCTTCCCCTCTCGGCCAGGTCGCGTTGTCCCCGGTGGCGCTGGGAGAACAGTCTTGCGTTTTTTTAATTTGGTGTTGAAGGGTTTAAAAGAAA
>NC_051415.1:9041490-9041607 GCF_015228065.2 Penaeus monodon
GAGGGGGGGGGGGTGTCGTGGGGATTTTGATGAATAAATGGTTTGACTTATATTGTATTCATATACTACATTTCCCATTTATCTGTCAATTTTATCTTAAACAATGCTGATATATGT
>NC_051415.1:9041884-9043390 GCF_015228065.2 Penaeus monodon
GGCATCTATACTTGTTATCAGAGTACTTCTTTTCAAATATATAAATATAGTTATGAAGAAAATTGGTTACATATACACTTATTTATTCATTCATCAAGTCAGTTGGGTTTGTAGTTCTAACATTTACTTAGTAAATGTTGTTTCGCATTTCAAATTACAATAGTTATATAACTATCACATTTCACTTCGACATGCTAATATCATCGGGAATATCCCATGCAGTCTTCTAAGACTTTATAGAAAGGTCAGTTAAATTATTCTCGAGATTTATAAGAAAGATTTGTCTAATTATATTTTTTGTGCATTAGATATTCCATGATTATTTTCATTAAAGTTGGATTTCATGATACATAATCTAACAACGTTTTAGTCTGGCTTGGGTCAGTAAAAAGTAGCAATCCAAATCTGTGTCTGTAGCATGAATCAGTTAACAATAATATTAAATCATAAATATGGCGTAAACTTCCCTGCTTTAAAAAAATAATGAATGAAACAATAAAAAAAAAACATATTCAAACCCACTGATCTAAGTTATGAAACCCATGAACAACAATATTAAATCATAAATACGGCGTAAACATATTTCCCTGCTTAAAAAAAAAAACTAAAAAAATCCTCACTGATCTAAGTTATGAAACCCATGAATTTCCCTTCAAGATATATACATTTTTCCTCTTTCAATCCCACAGAATTCCCTTGGAAAATGATAAGGAAAAAATTAAAATATCCACCGCTCTTACCTCAAAGGCATCGTTTGCGTTCGTATACAATGATCTAGTAACGAAGAAAAACCCGAGGGAAGAACTTAATGCGTTTTATTAACAGTCTCATGAAAAGCGAATTTACATTCAACGGGAAACGGATACTGTGTCACCCACTGAGTTGCATGATGAAGAATACTGTTTATCGTGATGTATGCTAATGTAGGTTTCTTGTTGCAATGCTTTGTGGTACAGTATTAAGTGATTAGGAAATAAGAGCTTGTGGAAAAGTCGTTTTTCTTATCTTCTGTGGCTTTATTTCTCTTTTTTTTAATATAATGCATTTTTTTAAATTATTATTATCATCGTTCTTTTATCGTTAATTTGTTAGATCTACTTTGTTTCTTTCCCAGTTCCTTTTGTATTTTCCTTTTTATCACTGGGTCGTGTATTATTCATGGTTACACTACTTCCTTTGTATTTCCTCCTCGCTATCTTATTATAGAGCTATGTCGCTGAGATTTTTCAAAAATGCAACAATTACTTTGTAAGTCTTAATATTCTTAACATGATATCCAGAAAAAAAAAATTGTTGCATTAAATAACGACTTTATGATCCATGACGTAATCATGTAGAATTTGACCGAAAAGAAATTATTCATAACACAAACACCTGACGAAAAATAAGGGCTAGTCAATAAATGCTAAGAAAACAAAAATGTAATGTAAAGAGGCACTCACAAACGCAATGTATCTTGTTTACGGCCGTCATAGCGACCGCAATTACAGAGTAAGTAGATGGAGG
>NC_051415.1:9043449-9044238 GCF_015228065.2 Penaeus monodon
CGTAGAAGCAGAGAGACTCATAAACTTATTTATTGAGAGATGATGACAAATATTAGCAATTAAGATGATAATAAGAAAAGATCAACGAATCCTGCTAAAAGGATCAATTTACTGTTGATAATATCCATAATTATGAAAACTTTACACAATAATACTAACGATGGTAATGATATTACTAATGACCATGGAAGCCACAGTAATAACAGCGATTCAGTTGTTAATAACTATAACAATAACACCTCTAACAACAGTAGCAAAAACAAACTTAACAACAATAATAAGTTTTCCTTTTTTCTCTCTGGTCACTGGCAACAACATCGAATTGCAATCATGCTAAAAAAAAAGCCCCTTTCTTCGTCTTCTAAATAATATATACACATTTTCCTCTATGGCAGGCCGGCCATAAGGTAATCGGTCCAGGGAAATGGCTGCTCATAATCTTCGATGCATGGCCGTAATTAGCAGCTGTTAACATGTCATGAAATAAGTCGATAATGAGACTGATAAGGTGTTTTCGTGTAAGGGAGGGGGGAGGGCAGAGAGGGGAAGGGTGAGGGTTAATGGAAGGTAAAAGAGAGTGGAGCAGAAAGAGGGGAGGGAGGGGGGGTAAGAGGGGAATGAGTGTGTGAGGCGGATGACAGGGAAGGTAAAAAGGTAAAATATAGAAGAAAGGGCAGGAGGAAAGGGGAAGAAAGACAGACGGGAATTGAGCTGGAGTAGGAGGAAAGGAAGGAAAGTGGGGGGTGAAGGAAGAAGGAGGGATGGTGGGGAACAAGAGAATTAAGTGAC
>NC_051415.1:9044352-9044461 GCF_015228065.2 Penaeus monodon
ATATAATGATCAATTTCATAAAACATCGGGAAACAACTGATAGCGAAAAGATGATAAAGATGATTATCAGAGCACGCATAGGAAAATAACACAATCATATCCACATAAC
>NC_051415.1:9044533-9044870 GCF_015228065.2 Penaeus monodon
GCGGAACCCAGAAAAGACAAACAAATGGATCCAAACAAGAAAAATAAAAAACAATAACTAAACGAAAATTCAGGCTAACGAACCGGCGTTCCGAAACCACCCGACAGACATCTTCATTCGCAGAACCCGGAACCTAACCGCCCTGGCCATTATCTCAAGCATCTTCTTATGATTTGCGAGGAGATTGGATAAGATCTCCAGCCGCATCTTGGAGCCTCCGAGGACAGTGTGTCTGCGCGGATGATAAAGCTCGTGACTCACAGGCCTTTCGCTTGAGGCCGAAGGAGAGGCTGGTCGGGGTTTTCGCTGGACGGATGGCGATAGGGAGGTTTTCGTT
>NC_051415.1:9045219-9045534 GCF_015228065.2 Penaeus monodon
CCGCGAATCCACTAAAAGAAAATCAGAAACCCAATTAAAGAGGAGCAATGATATGAGGCGCAGAGACGCTTTCAAGATAACATTCTCTAGCTGTTTGGACTGCAACTGCAATATGGCAAAATGACTGACAGGAATGGCTACAGTAGCCTAATCACTTGTGAGCTTCAACTGCAATCTGTTGTGAATACATTGATTGTTCATTCCGAAATGATAATTGTAATTACAGAAGCTTTACTTGCTTTATGACAAATGAAAGCTCCGTTTACTCCAGCTGGAGAGTAGCTAGCCAGGACGAAGCAAGGAAGTGAATCTTAG
>NC_051415.1:9045623-9045688 GCF_015228065.2 Penaeus monodon
CAGTAGGGTGACTGTGGCTTTGCAGGTAGTCATGTAGTCATGCACTAATGTAGTCAGGTAGTCCT
>NC_051415.1:9045918-9046079 GCF_015228065.2 Penaeus monodon
GAATTATTGAGATCAGTACGTTGTTTAATATCTTTTCCCTGAACACATTTTTCACTCAGTAATGAAACAAGTGAGAAGGGGCACTGCTGTTCACCAAGATGAACTGTCTGTTATATGATGATAATACGTCAAATATTGTGTGTGTCTGTGAATAAACTTAC
>NC_051415.1:9047514-9047860 GCF_015228065.2 Penaeus monodon
GGAAATAAGTCGTGCACAATATTACGATTTAGCTTATTTTATGATATTCTTTTTCGTAACCAAAAATGATTAGTCATTATACCACCATAGCCCACTACGTATTACGTAACACTATTATTCAGCACTACTTGTAAAATTGCAAGTATTATTCTGCAGCGCAAAATCACTGCATTGTATCACACCATAACAACATTCCGTAAGTCTGCCGCCTGGAAACAATAGCTCATTTTACTAATTTTTGTAACTAATTTTGTGTACTGTGTTGACTAACGTTGCATTCATTAATGTCAAACTAGATTCGGTTTATGCAACCAAGCGGAAAGAAAATTTCTTCCACTTTCTCGTA
>NC_051415.1:9047915-9047987 GCF_015228065.2 Penaeus monodon
AATGTAAGATGTGTTTGTAACTCTTGTATAGAGAATGCAGACACTGTGTCAAGAGTACTTTCCCTCGTATGT
>NC_051415.1:9048854-9048961 GCF_015228065.2 Penaeus monodon
ATTGATCTTGATTGGATTAACGGAAAGACTTTTTCTTTGTAATGGCCATGAAGACTTCGTAAATTGCTTTCTTGAAGATATTTTATTCTTCTTTTTGTTTTTACGTT
>NC_051415.1:9049196-9049493 GCF_015228065.2 Penaeus monodon
CCCCGTGACTTAGAAGATGTTCCCAGAGCCCCAAGACACACGATAACAGACGCTTTCCAATATCCCCGTCCTCCACACCGATCCTGAGGCAAAATTTAGGGATGTAATTTGAAGAAGAGGAAGATAAATGGAGAAGATTGGAAGAGAGGAAAACGAAGAGGCGAGGCTGGGTGAATGGGGGGGGGGGGCTGAAGGCAGGAAGTCGGGAAGTGGAGAGGGGAAGGTGCGGATGAGAGGAAAGGGGAAAGGGAAGTAAAGGGATAAGGAATAGCATAAAAGACACACACGCATATGTAC
>NC_051415.1:9050342-9051085 GCF_015228065.2 Penaeus monodon
CATTGGCTCACCAGTACTACAAAACAACTGTTGTAAAACTTTGTTGATAATGTTCAACCTGAAAAGGCAATATTATGAAAATCACATGCCTAGCAAATGGCAAAAGAAATTATACGCAAAATCAGACAAGTATTCATTAACAACACCAGATATTCATGCCACTAACTTTAATGCAACGAGAATAGCCAAGACTTAATTAAATCTTAAAAACTCAAGACATGTAACATCACAATTGATACCTGAAAACAATCAAATAAGTTAAAACTCATAAATGTCGTTTCATACTTCCAAAGATATATAATATATCTAAAAACTAAAAAATAATCAAGAATATTAAACTCACATAATGCCATCTTCATATGATTACCGGTGAAGCGCAGAGGTTCTAAACAAGTCGAATCCAACACAAACTGAAACAATCAATATTCAGCATTCAATACCCCTAAAATATATACAGTTACATCCCTTGCCAGCAATGCGAAACAAGAAAACATTATCTTATGACACCCTTATCCTTGTGGATAAATTTATTATAGTCCGTATGTAATAAAATACTCAAATCAACAAAAAAGACGTCTGAACATTGAACAAAAACATACCTTTTCTATATATGATTCTTCATCTAAGTCAATTTCATTTAGTATCACATTTTGTCATTAAAGTGAATGGTCTCTGGACAGCGAGTTCAAACATTTTCATGCGCCGCTAAAACAAAAGAAAGCGACAAAGGGATGCTTCATTTA
>NC_051415.1:9051616-9052363 GCF_015228065.2 Penaeus monodon
CCTGTTATCTCTTATTGTGACATCATTGCCTTTTTAGCATATCCGCTGTTTCTTTTAGCGTGTTTTTTACTTTTTCTTTTCTTCACATTCATTTCCACTCGTTTTCTTTAACACGTTTTTACTTTTCCTCATTATTTTTTTGTCTATACTTTTTTCTTATACATTTTAAGCCTTTCATTATCTCCCTTTTGTTCAACTTTCATATTTTTCATTTACTGTTTCATTTTCCTAATAATTCTTATTTCCCTTTTCCATTCCTCTTGTTTACTCTTGCTTCCCTCTTTTCCTCTCTTCACACTTCCTTCAATGTCCCCTTCTTCTTTCTAGTCGCTTTCGCCACATCTCTCCTTCCTTTCTAATCATTCGCTTATTACCTTCTCTTTTCCTCGCCTTTCACCCTCAAACAACATTCTCCCAGCCTCCCCTTCCTACCTCTATCTCCCTCTTCACCTCTTTCCTTTCTCACCCCTTTCCCCTTTCTACTTTTTCCCCTTCTCACTCCTTTCACTTCCCACCCCTTTGCCCTCTCACCCTTTTTTTCCGCTTCTGAAACATCCACGGGGACCGTTCATCATCTCGCCATCTCACTATCTCTCAATCTCACCATCCCGCATTGAGGAGGGCCGTTCGCGCGTGCAATGTCCCCATCACAGCCATTCTCACTTTCTCGCTCGTCCCGTGAGCGGAAGCACCTACCTGGCTAGGCGCAAGTCACCTTCACCCAGGCAGGTTGTGGAAAGCTTATCG
>NC_051415.1:9052501-9052692 GCF_015228065.2 Penaeus monodon
AGAAAAAGGGATGCATCATGGGGAGATAAGGGATGGGATAGATGACGAGGGAGCATGAAGGAAGGAGTGAACAGGGAGGGGACCGAGGTGGGGAGGTGTATGGAAAGATAAGGAGGGTAAGGGCGTGTGAAAGAGAAGGAAGAGGGGAGGAAATATGAAATAGGGGAGGAGGATGTAGGGAGGGGGGGGCA
>NC_051415.1:9052764-9053204 GCF_015228065.2 Penaeus monodon
GGGATATTGAAAAGGAAGAAGGGGGCGGGGCGAGTGAGTGTGGAAGGAGGAGGAGCTTCCTCGAACCAGGTGAGAGATCGTGTTGGGATACGTTTATTTGGCTGAACGAAAGAAGTCAGATGGCATCGTTCACCTTCGGGGTTTCTCGCGGGTTTTCATAAGACAGTTTTCATTGGCTTTCGCCTGCTTTTATTTTAGGATGTCTTGTTTGCTGTCCTACTCTTTTCCGTAATATTTCATTCTCTCTGATTTCCTTTCCAGATCTGATTACCACGTTGCATAAAATCTAAATACTTTTATCTGTACTTTTAATACCATGTAGTTTTGTTATCTAAATGTAATTTCCTACTGAGAATTTAAAAAAAAATGTGAAACACCTTTCTTTTTAAGAGCTGCAAAACAGTCATACAATTATCATATTATTATCGTCCAGCGGCAGC
>NC_051415.1:9054617-9054808 GCF_015228065.2 Penaeus monodon
AGCATATCTACACAATACGTGACCAGAATATCGCAAAAATTTCTAACACGATTATAGCAACATTGCCACAGAACACAGATTACCCTATTGATAAGCACAAGACAATATCCTTAGTTTTCAGATACTTGTTCTCAACACAGCATTCACTTCTTCGTATATATATATATTTTTTTCTCTTCTCCTTTATTTCA
>NC_051415.1:9054889-9055335 GCF_015228065.2 Penaeus monodon
GGAAAATAACCCAAATTCTCAAGCTTTGATGGGCCTTTACACACAAAGTACCAACAAATTTTTTCTTATTCAAATTATGAGTTTCCTGGAGGCGGTAAAAGGTTATAAAAAGGTGCTTTCTTTTTCAGCTCCTGCACCTTAAAGGGAAAATACTAATCTTATCGTAGCGGGATCTTTAAATTTCTACTTGTATTTGTGATTACAGAAGCTGCCAGATCGACGACGTCCGGGGAGAAATCATGAGCTACATTTTTTCCCTTTTTTATGGGTTGTGGGGGGGGGGGGGAGACTGCTTGCTTGATTGTTTCTTTTCGTGGCACGTTTCTTTGGTACTTTGGATTGTGAGCGCAGGGGGAGAGGAGGGAAAGAGACAAAGGAATTGGAAAGGAAAGCTGTATCCCCAGGCCCAAAAATGAGAATTTAACGGCAGAGGAATCTGCGAATTT
>NC_051415.1:9055423-9055858 GCF_015228065.2 Penaeus monodon
ACAGGAACAGGAGCCCAAAATTGGGGGGGGAAAAGAGAAAAAAAAAGGGGATGGGGGAAAAATTAAAAAAAAAAAGGGGGGGGGGGGGAAAAAATAAAAAAAAATGTTGGGGGGGGGGAAAAAAGAAAGAAAAGGGGGGATAAAAAAATATTTTAATAATAAAAAAAAAAATTTTAAAAAAATGGGGTGGGGGATCCCTTGTTTCCCTTTTGGGAATTTTTTAAAAAGAAATTAAAATTTTTATTTTTAGCCCTTTAAATTTAATTAAAAAAGTTTTATATAAGAAATTGTTTTTTTTTGGTTTTTAGGATTAGAAATTATAATTTTTATTTTTGATAATTTTAATTTCCCCATATTTTTAAATTTTAATTTTTTTTTAAAAAATTTTTACCATTTTTTTTTAAAATAATTTTTTTAAAAATAAAAAATAACTTT
>NC_051415.1:9055966-9056204 GCF_015228065.2 Penaeus monodon
TTGCCCCCCCGGGAACTGGGGAAAAAAGGGGGTTCAAAAGCTAAAAAACATAATATTAACGCATGAGAAACCAGAGAGAACAAGAACAAGTTTCATGGGAGCACGAGAGGACTTTTGAATCCATATGTAATCGGACGTAAAAATGGAACTTGTTTAAATTTGGGTTTTTTAAAAATTGAGTCCAACATGTGGGAAACGGAGAAGGGGGGGATCCCCCCCCCCCCACCCCTCGCCTTTA
>NC_051415.1:9056382-9056656 GCF_015228065.2 Penaeus monodon
CCCACTTCCGCTTTTCCGTTCTGTTTATTTCCTACTCCCCGCTTTTTTCCTTTCTCTTTTTAACCCCCCTCCCCCTCTCTTTCCCCGCTTTTTCTTCTTTTTTTTTTAAATTGCAGATTTTCCTCTGCCGTTAAATTCTCATTTTGGGCCTGGGGGGTAAGCTTTTTTTCCCAATTCCTTTGGGCTCTTTCCCTCCTCTCCCCGCGTCACAATCCAAACCCAAAAAAAGTGGAAAAAAAACTCCAAGCGAAAAATAAAAAAAAAAAGAGCCCAA
>NC_051415.1:9056792-9057173 GCF_015228065.2 Penaeus monodon
AATGAATAAATTGTTAAAACGTATAATAACATGATAACAATTTAATTCTGATATGATATATAAAAAACAGAATAACAGCAAATATCATTAAAGCGATAACACCTACACAAATGAAAATGAAACCCATACAGAAAACCGTGATACGTATGAAAGTACGTCAAATAAAAATCGGAAAATGAAAGGTATAGCCTGACGTGAGCTTCCAATATCGTACAAGCTTTCACTCATTCGTTCTCGTTCAGCCTGCAAGGTACATAAATAACGCACGAAAATACGAAAGTACTGTGGTAAAATATCTGCAAACATTAAAGCTCTCCGGCCGCAATAACTCCAAGTGAAACTGTAGATTTGCCAACTGACACTGCAAAACCAATATGCTGT
>NC_051415.1:9058579-9059019 GCF_015228065.2 Penaeus monodon
TTGAAAGTTTACAGAACCCGGAAAATAACAGGCGATTTTGGTAGCATGTATCGGACACGATCAGTCAGATGGCCCATGGATGGAAATAACACATTTTCATTGTCACATTCCTGCCTCGTTGAACTGGCGAGGTATATTTAAAGCACAGGTGAAGACATATCTTTTGCAAATCGTTGACGCACACATACACGCGGTCACACTTGTACACAGGAGCGCATGTAAAGGATAGATACATGTACTGTGCGTAGCCGTCTACCTAAAGACAAAGTTGTTACGTACAGCACGTGTTCCGTTTGAATGTTAAAAATGAGATTGTGTTACTACCGAAATATTCGATATTGATTTATGCGCTTTTTGCATCGTTCCACACGTTTATTGGCATTTTGCAAAACAGCTTACATAAAAATACTTCCATATCCATATATACAGAGAAAATTCAG
>NC_051415.1:9059305-9059426 GCF_015228065.2 Penaeus monodon
GAGTAAGATTACCCCGTGGGGAGTCATGCTTTGTTTATGACAACATTTCATGCTCAGGCTCTGCGTGGCTAAAGGGGAAACCTTTTGTTGTCATTGTTATTGCTGCTTTATGTATATCTGC
>NC_051415.1:9059455-9059736 GCF_015228065.2 Penaeus monodon
CATTTCTCTGCCATATCTCGGATGATAGAATGTAACTTGGGTTTTGGTGTTACATTGAATAGGAATTCCTTTGAATTATGGTCGTCATTATGTTAAGCGCTATGGGAGTGATGGTGGTTGCATGTGTTATATTATGTTCACTTGTACAGTAGAATTGTTGTTTCTAGCGTAATATTGATATATTGGTATCTCAAAGCGGGTGTGATTATGCGTGATTATCTATCTACGAACACTTATATATCTCCATACTGACATGTATACATACATAATATATTTTTATT
>NC_051415.1:9062612-9062871 GCF_015228065.2 Penaeus monodon
TTTAAAAATGTGCAAGATTTTCTCGCTAAAATCTGTGAGAAATTCGGTTTAAGGAATGTATATTTACTTCAAGTTTATACGCCTCAGCGAGACTGAAACCATAAAGAAAGACTAAAGCGATACACTCTTAAATTCTTACGGGGCGATTTGTAACTTGCATCAGTTTGCAAGGCTAAGCTTTTGGAAATGTAAGTAAGCTCTCTAGATAATCTAGAAAGTCGAAAGTTTGCATTCTAAAGATTACGACGATTTCCCCCCC
>NC_051415.1:9063980-9064061 GCF_015228065.2 Penaeus monodon
TTGCCCATCCTCTCATTCCTTCACCCAGTCAATAATTTTGTAAAGGATTTAGATAGAATTGACAACTTATTAAACAATTAT
>NC_051415.1:9069630-9069776 GCF_015228065.2 Penaeus monodon
ATGAATGCCTACCGTCGAAGGATTGGACTCCTCGTGTTTTACTCTCTCTTGTTCTATGTTCATTATGGGAATAAACATTTAATATATTCAAACAACTTTGATAAATGAAGCTATACAAACCCAATTATTATCAACAGTTTACCTAA
>NC_051415.1:9070040-9070107 GCF_015228065.2 Penaeus monodon
TTGTTTTAACCTGCGCATTTACTTATGTATGTTTCTATGCGTCTGTATATACGAATGCACCTCCACC
>NC_051415.1:9070149-9070410 GCF_015228065.2 Penaeus monodon
TTGAAATTTCTCTGCGGATAATATGCCTTCTGATTGATTGCCCGAGTATCTGAAACCCACAAAGGATTAGTTACAGGGATTATCCTTCCAAACTTTATCGTTGCAAGTTGAGGAGACTCGAGTTTCCGCTGAGACATTTCTGCTTTGTTTTGTGTCGTGTGACTTTCAATGTACTCTCTATGGTAGGAGAGATGCCAAGGAATAAGGAAAAAGGGTTGAAAGACTGTGATGGAAGGAGAGAAAGAAGGTGCAGGTAAATAA
>NC_051415.1:9070591-9070676 GCF_015228065.2 Penaeus monodon
GAATTGACTAACAGACAACACAGGAATTTTAAGCAAAAGACAAAGAAATTAAATAACGGAAAATAAGAAAACGGACAAGGGGGTG
>NC_051415.1:9070836-9071095 GCF_015228065.2 Penaeus monodon
TGACAGAGCTCCCCTTTCATTCTAACATCACAGAGATTCTGATCCAATGTACGAGTGCAACCTATCACAAGATATTCAAATGTAATATATCACAAACCTACAGAGATATGAAATAGTTCGTCCTACATGTCATATCTACGCATCACCAGCACATCTTAGTTTATCATAGGTTTAATTGATGAGACTTAAATAATGAAAGGCGGCTAACATAGAAAGGATAGGGTAAAAGTCATTGGTAATGTGAATAGTAATAATCCAA
>NC_051415.1:9071289-9071726 GCF_015228065.2 Penaeus monodon
TGACCATGGAAAAAAGATCAACGAAATATAATCAAAATCAAAAAGAAATTCATCGGAAAAAAAATAACCTTCCATCCTCAAAAACATATACAGAAAAAAAATGACAACAAAATCAAATGATACCACAAAAAGAATGATAATGTGTGAAGAGATAAATAGAAAAGAGGAGTTACAAAAAAAAAATTTCCCAGTCTGACTTTTTGTTTCAGCGGCGAGGCACACAAACCCTAAACTCACTCTACAAAAGTTTGAATCAGTTATAGAACTCGACTCCGCCTCCATTTCATTCCTGGTCTCGACTCTTGCCTCTGAGGCGATGGTGTCTTCATCATCCACTAATTTTCGAGGCAAGAGTCACCTTTAGATCTTTAGGATGATTAGAGGCGTTTAAGAGTAGTAGTGATTTCTCACGATTCTTTGTCCTTTCTGTTCCAAAC
>NC_051415.1:9075051-9075547 GCF_015228065.2 Penaeus monodon
ATCTCCTTTGACTCGAGATGTGAAAGCATGATGCAACCATAAAACTTTGATTTGCTCGGTCGGAGGAAAAAACCCGACTGCTGCTAAAAACAAAAGAGCGGCTCCCTCGCGGGCCAGACTTCCAATATTTTGCCTCCGGGTCACACTGTTGAAGCCAGGCTGTCCTTTCTGCTTAGTGCGGGGAATCTGAAGACGTACTTTGCCGACGACTAAGGAGAGATCCGTATTGCCTTCAGCGCTGTGGTAGCTGCGTGTGATGAGAATACAGTTCAGTAAATGTCTTTGAGTGATGTCAAAATCCTTCTAGTGCCAGTGACAAGATCTGAGGTGTCGCCAGGATACTCGATGATATAGCTTGAAGGCGAAGAACATGCTTGTGATGCTTAGATCATGGTAAGAGCATAGCTCTTATAGTCTCCGTCCATTCTCGCTGACCTTGTCAATGTTGAAAGGACTCATGCAGATTGCCCAGGAGTCGTGGTCAGATCCCACTCGG
>NC_051415.1:9075648-9075739 GCF_015228065.2 Penaeus monodon
TAGAGTGGAAGTGTACACGCTCGGGATGTTCACTGGGCTGGATGATGGTGATCCAACTGAAGACAGAAGAGAGTTTCTTACTGCGGAACGG
>NC_051415.1:9076010-9076383 GCF_015228065.2 Penaeus monodon
ATCTTGAGGTGGGCGGTACCTGACCATCGGGACGCGATGAACCCTACCACCATCGGAGACAACCCATACCTACTCCGATCTGGCTTAAAACTAGTAATGCTGTCTCCTATGTTCTGTCGCTAGATTGCCTGACAAGGCTAACGAGCTCCATCTCCCCATCTGCAGCAGTACCAATGAAGCAGACCCGCATGCTGGCAGTGCTAACATGGGGTATTTGAGCAATAACTGGCACCTTGGATAAGTGCTGCCCTTGCAGGTTAGAGGAACTTGGTAGCAATGACGAATAAGGGGCAACTCCACATTCCAACAGCCCCAAACACCGCTGACCAGGATCACATCACTGATTGCAGTTTTTATGTCAATACTCAGAACA
>NC_051415.1:9077257-9078398 GCF_015228065.2 Penaeus monodon
GCAGAAGAAAACGTGATGTAATGGAACTGCCTTTACAGTGAACATTTTCCAGCCGCAAGCCTTATTGATGTTTACATAAGACGGAAAGGTTAGATATTTCTAAATGAAAATAAAACCCTTACTTGATAATGTTTACCATCGTATTCAACATTCATTCAGATCTACTTGCAACTCGTGTATGTTTCTATGAGCTTGCATGCGTGTATTAATCGCCTTAAATGATGGAGAAAGGGATCTGGGAAAGAGGTTGGGGAACGGGGGGGGGGACCGAGGAAGTTCGCTGAAGTTCGCTGCGAAAACGGAAACAAAGAGGAGGAAGACCTCTAAAAGGAGGACGGCGGAGAAAGGAGGAAAGGAAGAGAGGGAAGGAGAGGAGGGGGAAAAGAATTTGGAAAAGGGACGGGGGGAAGTGGGAGGGAACTGAATTTCGCTACGAGAGAGGGAAGAAAGAGGAGGGAGAAGAGGACCGCAGAAAATCTGCTTTGATGAGAGCACAATGCTGCCGGCGAGGGACGGAAGAGGGCGACAGCACACAAGGGGAAAGAAAAGAAGGAGGAAAAGAGGGAAAGGGGAGGGGGGGGTAGGAGAGGGAAGAGAGTGAGGAGAACGGATGAAGAGGAGAAAAGGGAAAGAAGTAGAGAGGGAAGAGGGAGGAGGAGAATGGAGAAGGAAAAGTGTGGGAAGGGAGGTGGAGAAGTTAAGGAGAGGGAAGAGGGAGACAAAAAGGAGAAGGGGGTGGGTTAAGAAGTGGAGACAGAAGAGCGTGGAGAGAACGGAGGAATAGGAAACAGGGGAAAGTACACGGGGAGGAACGGGGAAGAGAACGGAAGAGGAAAGGGGGGAAAGGGAGGTAGAGAAGTTGAAAATAGGGAAAAGAGAGAGCGGAAAGGGGAAAACAGAGAAGGGGGAGAGGGGAGGAGGAAGAAGAAGAGAGGGAAGAGGGTGAGGGGAACGAAGGAAGAGGAGATGAGAGGAAGGAGAGGCAGAGGAGGAGAATAGTAAAAAGGAAGGTGGGGGAGGAAGAAGTGAGGGAAGAGGGAGAAGAGAACGGAGGAGGAGAAGGAGAGAGAAAAGGAAGGGGACTGGAAATTAAAGAGAAGGATGAGGGAAAGGATAACAGAAGAAGAGAAGAGGGTTAGGG
>NC_051415.1:9078917-9079128 GCF_015228065.2 Penaeus monodon
TACATTCTAGTTTCGTTCGTCCGTCTATTCTTGCCTCTAATTTTCACATTCGCCTCATGCCATATTCCTTGTAACAAAGGAATTCAAGTCGCTTCCTTTCAATTAGAATTTAACTCTCTTAAAAAAAGATATTCTTTGTGACTGCGGACTATAAGTCGCTTCATTTTTATGTAAAATGGGTGATAATTGACAATACAAATATTTATGAATA
>NC_051415.1:9079411-9079596 GCF_015228065.2 Penaeus monodon
CGGTCAATATATTGTCAAATGCAGGGGGCTGTGCCCTTGAGACCCCACTCCTGGGGGGGGGGGGGGCTGCCGTCCTTCAGCATGTGAAGGATTCTTTAGTTTCTTCCCATGCCATCGGGGCCAAGGATGTGGGGGTATGGGGGGGGGGGTCGCGGCATAATTCCCACATATAAGTGTACTGGAGG
>NC_051415.1:9079707-9079940 GCF_015228065.2 Penaeus monodon
ATAGAAATTCTTTTTTCTTCTTCCATTCACACGTTGTGCAATCGTTTTACGTCTAAAATCGCATTTCATGTGACTGCGGACTAGAAGCTTTTTTATTATTTTCAGGTAAGAAGAAATACTTAAGCTCGAAAAAATATTTTATGTGATAGGGAACTTGATATTAACAAATTTAAGTGTAATATGGGTTTCTAAGTAACATGAATATTAATGTATAACAAAATGTTTTGTACCTA
>NC_051415.1:9080543-9080654 GCF_015228065.2 Penaeus monodon
TTGAAGGACAGAAGCAAGAATTAAAATGGGAAGGGAGGAGTGAATTTAAGGAAGATTTTGGGAGTGATAAAGGGTGGAAGAGTGAAAGGGCGAAAGAAGGCTACCCCATCT
>NC_051415.1:9080752-9080981 GCF_015228065.2 Penaeus monodon
CAGGAAATAAATGAAGGTAAAGGTAAATAACTAAAAATAAACCGTGAAGGCTAAACAGTATCTTTTTTTTTACACGTGATCAGTCCTGGCACATCTCCAAACAGCCGCGTGTGACACTGGGGAGAGAAGAAGGGAAAAAAATCTTTGTGTGAATAGATTTTCCTGTTTTAATTATCTATCATTCTTTCTTTATGTGATCGAAAAAAGGTAGGTCAAAGGAAGATTGGAG
>NC_051415.1:9081608-9081818 GCF_015228065.2 Penaeus monodon
TGAAAATTTTCCATTAGAGGGCGTGCTTGTGCGTGCTTTCCGTTTCTCTTGCGCTTTGCACTCAGGATATGAGTCTTAACTTTGTACCTTCAAAGGAAAAAGGATTTTCACATTTTTACATTCCCTGTCCTAAAGAGAAATGGAAAGAAAGATAAAATATTCAGTGAAATTTACTTACAAATAGTGCAGAAAGGACAGTGAATAAGTTAG
>NC_051415.1:9082294-9082542 GCF_015228065.2 Penaeus monodon
TGAAAAAAGAAGAAAAGAGAGAGGGAAAAAAATGAGTTAAAGCAAATGGCCCGGGAGGAAACTCACCTTGCTTAATCCGATCGCGATCAAAGTTGATTGACGAATTGATCTATCATCCTATTTCTAGATCAGTCAAAGTCAAGCTCTGGGCCAAATCTCCTCGCCCGTCCCTTTAATTTGGGGAGTTTTTGTGCCAAGTTGGAGAATGGGCGTGTCCCGTCGAAGCGAAGGGAAGACTGTTATATAAT
>NC_051415.1:9083060-9083315 GCF_015228065.2 Penaeus monodon
AAATAAAAGTACCAATATACCCACGCATAAACAAAATTCGTAGCTTTTGCATTTCCGTTCCAGTTATCTTTATGTCTGCCCCCCGCACACACCATTAACTAACCATCGCAGAGTTCTCTCCAAAAACAAAATAGCAAAGGTGAGCGCAGCGGGCGAGAGCACCAGCGAAAAAGGGGCGGCGGACCGTGCATTGTGGAGGCGACGCTGCTGCTACTCGGCGTGTCAGGCGCTGACTGATCTCCGTGTTACTCTTTT
>NC_051415.1:9083899-9084172 GCF_015228065.2 Penaeus monodon
AGCTACATATCCATACAAACCGGAAAAGTCACATTACAAAGTATACCCTGCCGTAGGGGGTAATATATTCTCCCAGCGACAGGAAATTAGTTTACATCATAGATTTTAAATGCTGAAGACTCTTCCCCGGTCCTCACAGACGCCGGCGTGAGGTGTGCACAGGACAAGCAGACACGCTCCATTATGAAGGCTCATGATCAATTTATCCCTCACTTACTCGACAAAAGCCTTGGGAATAAGGTTCACTGGAAGGGTTTGGATGCAGCAGCGTCC
>NC_051415.1:9084573-9085018 GCF_015228065.2 Penaeus monodon
ATCGTTCAATACTGTTATCAGTGTATCACCTAACAGCACAGAAGGTGTGCATCATTAATTGTGTACGAGTTAGGAACGCTTATCCAATTTGATGGGCGGTAGGTAGCATCCTTTCGGAAAAAAAATCACCCACACTTAAGAAAGTAACCATTATGTACACTTTATATAAAGGAAACCACTTTGGTCTTTATTCTAAGCGAACATTATGCTCGCTTAGAGTGGATTTGGACGTGGAGGATTACTTAAAAAATGGAAGTCGCTAGAACGTATTCAAGAAAGCTCGGAGGATCATGGAGCCTTATGTTTTTTATGCCCGAGCATCGCCATTACCAAGATGCTTCCAGGAGGCCTTGGGAGTCCGGGAATGGGTTCCGATAATTGGAAAGTAACGTTGGATTGAGGCTGTCTAAAATGGATTCTCATTATGGCACGAGACTCTCGTGGA
>NC_051415.1:9085249-9085544 GCF_015228065.2 Penaeus monodon
TTGTATGTTTGCGCACGTGCATGTTTATATTCTACTTGGTTTTGTTTCTGTAAAAGCAGTAAATCACTTGAAAAAAGGAAGCGGTATAGGTATGTACAACGACTATCCATGACTTGCAGAAACCTTCTGCGACGCGCTAATGCACCCATCGTGCCTGCTTTATTTTAAGCATTCCTAAACATTTCGAAGAGGGCGAAGTACCAGGACTCTCCGTAAAGCTTCCAAGTACATCAGAATGTACATCATTCTCCAAAGGCTACGCCAAAAATATTATGCTAAATCAATGCCAAATAAT
>NC_051415.1:9086359-9086481 GCF_015228065.2 Penaeus monodon
TTCTTTTAAACAGCGAGCCAAATAAATAATAATATCTCCTGAACATATTTGAAAACCATCAGCGTAATCCAAGTTAAAGGGACATACAAAGCAGGAAGATGTGAAATAGTATTAATTATACG
>NC_051415.1:9086558-9086833 GCF_015228065.2 Penaeus monodon
GAAATTGATAGATTGACACATTTATGAAAATAGACATGCGAATATGTTACGAAACACATTTACATGATTAATTAAGTGAATAAAGCACTGGCCGAAAAGATTAAACGAGAACGAAAAAATGAAATAAAAAATGAGCAGTTAAAAATTAAATACTGTAAACCCTGAAGGCTTTGTTTATCTCTAATGATTATTTTGTTTCCCGTTGTTGTTTTTTGTTGCATCAGCAGAGAATTTTTTTTCTTCTTTTCCTGGACAACTTAATTAAATGTTTTCTC
>NC_051415.1:9087069-9087542 GCF_015228065.2 Penaeus monodon
ATCATGCCCATGTGCTTTTCAGTCACGACCGTTTGTTTAATCATCTTGAATTGTTTGTTTAGCATGACCGCCTGTTTATTTGTAACTCTGTTTACTGATGACCCTCTGTTTATCACGACTTTTTAAAATTATTATTCATCACGATCGTCTATGTTTATTACGATCATCTGTGCTGTCTGTCTGTCATGGTTGTTTATTTGCTTACCACTACCTGCTTGATTACCATGATTATCTGTTTGTTTATCTTAACTTAGTGTTGAGTAACCACAACTTTCTGCTTGTTTACCATGGCATTCTGTGTACACATACGTTGTTCTTTTGTTTATTTTAGCCAACCTGTTAATGTTCAATGAATATATATTTGTTTATAGAGATTTTTTATTTGCTTTCATTAACACTCATGGCCATTTGATTTCCGCATAGTTTAGTTACCGAAATCCTTTGCCTACCATGCTTTTTTCGTCACTTTAATA
>NC_051415.1:9087579-9087860 GCF_015228065.2 Penaeus monodon
GCCATAAGTGCCTCTCTGTTTATTACGGTTTTCAGTTTGTTTATCGGTGGTCATCTCTCAAGGCTAAGCACGTGCATCATGAGAACTTTGCATGTATTGATCCTGCAACACCACTGCCCTTTCTCTTACACTCGCGCTTTCTCTCGTTTTCTCTTGCTCGTTCTCTTTCTTTTTATTTCGCTTTCGGTCTTGCTTTCGCTCTCAGTGTAGGACTAGCTCTCCACAGGATTTCTTTCTTTCTTTCTTTTTTCTGTCCTGTCTGTCTATCTGTCTGTCTGTCT
>NC_051415.1:9087957-9088203 GCF_015228065.2 Penaeus monodon
TCCTCTACATATCATCCTCTTCTTCTTCTCTCTCTTCCTCTACTTTTCATCCGAACCCCTCTCTCTCTCTCATGTCTTCTTTCCTCTCTCTACATGTCATCTTTCTCGTCTCTGCCATTTTCTCCACAATACTATAAATCTTTTTATTATATCCTTATCTCTTTGATATTTAATCATGAAAGATTAAATGTTTATTATTGATTAATATACTAATCATATATATTTTTCTCATCTGCATTTTGGTAA
>NC_051415.1:9088324-9088670 GCF_015228065.2 Penaeus monodon
CACATTTTCTAATACGTGTAACAGATACTAATACTAGTCATAGCTCAAGTAGATGTCAACCTAAATATAAAAATATCGGTCCCAATAAAATGAATCATATTTAATGTGATCACTTTGGTATTACTTCATTTCAAAAGGTAATTATCTGGCAGGTGGAGAACATTAGCCGAAGGAGGTGCTCTTCCTAATCTCGGCCTGTTACTGGACTCAAACCCATGCGCTTGGATACCCTCCTGGTTCTCAGCTTCGTGGATTACTCCTGCAATGCAATATACTCAGAACTTATTATGTTTAGACTCATAGAAAAAATAAAAACAGACAAACTTCCTAATTATCAATTCTTACA
>NC_051415.1:9088876-9089111 GCF_015228065.2 Penaeus monodon
ATTTCCATACACTCATAGATGGTGTGTGTTAGTTTAACGTTCTTGGTGATATAGTGCAGCGGAAAAACGAAATATGTTTATGATTTCCTTTGATCTAAGAGTTAAATACTTATATGTATCGTTATGCCATTATCATCAATTACTTGGCTTTGCGCCATTAACAGATCAATTTATGATTTTGATTTTTCCGCGACGTATCACAAGCAAATATAAATAGTGATTAAAATGAATCGCA
>NC_051415.1:9089529-9089855 GCF_015228065.2 Penaeus monodon
GGTAGCATTTATTTTTTTTTTATTCAATCAGTTTTTTTTCAATCATTATTGACAATTTATTACATAATATTAAATGCTGATATCTTATATTTATATCAGTTATCTTTATTCATTTATATACGTTTTTAGTTGGTTCTACTCATAGTTAACAAAGAAAAAAAAATCAACTGTGCTTAATATTTCCTTCCGCAATATCACAGAGATTGAAGACTCTCCTGATATAAAAGTATAATAATAATGGCATGAGATTTTCCTTATGTTTTCTCATGCGAAGAGACACCCACTTCTATACATCACATTCACTTGATGAATGAACTCGGTTTCAG
>NC_051415.1:9090300-9090398 GCF_015228065.2 Penaeus monodon
TTGCACACACCTATGGGCATGGCAGGCATTTCCACATATCTGCTATGACATAAGCAGGTGGACAGCCGGAAAGTAAGGAGGATATGGTAGAAATCCTC
>NC_051415.1:9090444-9091203 GCF_015228065.2 Penaeus monodon
AAATAAGAAAAGAGAAAAAAACATACAAATCAATACACACATACAAAAAACACGCAAAGTTTCACACAAATACAAAAACAGAAATCGACAATAAGATAATACAAGTGGAAACACAAATAAAGAAATCCCACTCCCCTCCCCTCTCCACAAAATAAGTACCAGGACACCTACCATCAAAACACTCGATAATGGCCCAAAATAAAGGTACAGTCACACACCAGGTAATCATTTCTAATACTCCGGATATCCAAGGCAAATCCCCTTAGGCCTAAATGCTAGTCTAATGGCTTCACACACATCCTTAAAGCCGTGGTAACAATCGTGGATATCGAGATGCCAAGGAGATATGATTTGATATCCGAATACCGATATAACACAGCGGAGCGTGAGTGTCATTGGTGTAACGTCTGTGTGGTTAATGTGTGGCTTATATGATATGATTCATCCTCCTTACATCTAGCTCTCTCTTCTTCATACCCTCCCACTTTTTACCTTTATTTCTAGGTTTAATAACTCGGTTAAGAGCCACAAAAATCTGCAAAACAAATTCTATTTTTCATGTATAGTTTTAGTCTTACATGTATTATTGGTATCACTGTCAACAATACTTCTAAACCATGACGTCATTTTCCCTTCCGGACATGTCCTTTCTAGCGTGTGTTCCCTGAGAAAAGTGTATCATAAATGTCATAAAAATATCAGAATTATTTTACTAATATTCAAAGGCTATATCCAGGCCAATCTTTTGTTTAATCAGGA
>NC_051415.1:9091239-9091932 GCF_015228065.2 Penaeus monodon
TATTATGGGGACGGGGCGGGAGGGTATCACTGCACCGGCTGATGCTTGTAAAGATGCTTGGGCATTGTTATTGTTAATCAGTATTTCATTTTTCTCAGGTTTCTTCTCAGTTTTATCTTTCTTGGTTCACATGATAATGTTGATAATACAATAACACAAAGGAAACAGCTGGACGAAGAGAACGGTGGAAACGGAAGGAAAGATCGAGTGTAGAAATAGAGAGACGGATATAAAGAAACGATTAAGTATTGACATAAGGATACAAGAATGGAACGAGAAAAAAAAGGTAGACAAAAGAAAGAAGGGACGTACAAGGAACATCAGATAATGGAGATGAAGGGAGAAGAAAAAGAAAAGGAAAAGGAAATGGTAGGACAAATAAATGCGTAAGAGGGAGACAACAAAGACGAGATAATGGATCTGCATGGAGGAAATCAGAAATTGATAACAAGAGAGGGAGGAAAACAGAAACGAAATATAAAGATGGCGTGAAAGGAGACAGCCGATGAATGAAGGGTTTACGAAGCAATCGATGGCAGAGGGAGTTACTTAAGATGTTGATGATAAAGGGAGATGAGAGGAAAGAAGAAGAGAATAGGGAAGCCGTGATAAAAACGTTGATGATGCGAAGGGAAGGGGAATAATAGATTATACAGGAGTAGACAGGATATAAATCATCATAGCAACAAAGGT
>NC_051415.1:9092670-9092944 GCF_015228065.2 Penaeus monodon
CGCTAAAGGATAACCAGATTCTCCCAGGTACAAAGGAGACAATGTTCAGGTCTTTTAATCACATGAGAGAGGCGCTCCGTTCGCCGGGCGCCGACACAAAGCTCTTGCCAAACTTACTTAATATGCTTCTGAAATTTCTAATAGCAATGACGCCGGGAATGATCAAAGGCACCCGCGGTAATGGAAATTTTAAGCTACGACACTGAATAGGGAGAAGGAGAAAATTAACGAAAGGGAAGTAGGAAAAGAAAGCAATACATGCATAGATACAGGC
>NC_051415.1:9093327-9093873 GCF_015228065.2 Penaeus monodon
CTCATAAATACGATATATGTACTTGAAAATGTATCTGCAAGGACAATACACCATAGGGGGAGACGCAAGTTATAAAACACACATGCACACATTAACTATATGAAAATAGAAAGACGAGATAAAATGAAAGAAAAAAAGAGAAAGCAAAGACGTAGAAAGGAGACCAAGGAAAACGAAGTAAAGAAAAAAAAAAAAAGGCAAATAAAATCGAAAAAAACAAAAGCGAACAAACGACAACACAGAACAAACAAGCTTAAAGAGCCAAGGAGTTACAAAACATCTACAGAAACCCCAACAGAAAAGGATTAGAGAAAAAGACTTGGCAACAGAGCGACTAAGAGTGTGAGAGGGACCCTTCATAGCTATCACTCCTTGAATACTCTTTTAATTACAGGCTATAAAATTCCTCTAATCTTACACTTAATGACATGTTAATTACTTTCCCTGAGAAAATTAAATTTTGTCCCAGACAGTTTGTTGCTAAAAGTTCTGACTCACTATAGTGTTAATCTCATTGTGAAGAACAGAATACAGTGATAAAGTAGG
>NC_051415.1:9093989-9094225 GCF_015228065.2 Penaeus monodon
GTGACAACACTTAAGTGAAATTAGACGGTATCAGAGAGGTTCCAATTCACCATTTTCCACGGCATGAATCACCGCATACCGAAGGTGAAACAAAAGAGACATTTTAATAGGAATCTCGCTCTTATGACTTAGGGGACACAGGTGCCAAATTTGAATTCCAATTAACTGTCGTTCCAAGGATACCAATCTCACATGGATGCTACGCAATCTTCAACAAACACTGACAGAGAATTTAA
>NC_051415.1:9095359-9095972 GCF_015228065.2 Penaeus monodon
TGATTAACAGCACACCTGTGGTGTAGAAAACACTTAGCCACATTATATTACCAACCATCATGCAGAACGATTTCATTAACAGCATACTTTACATCAAGTAATAACCTTAGCGACATAAATAATACCTAGCCGACAATAAAGAGATACGAAAGTGGAATAATTGGTTGACCTATTAAGTTGTTTTAGTTGGTTGTGATGTTAGCGTTAAGTATTGATGTTGGAAATGAACTTCTTGTGTTTTGGGTTGTAAAGGATTTTAAAAGCTTTTTAAATGCTTGATATTTTACTGTCTTGGCTCTGTACATATGAATGCATTATATACTGCCTTTGTGCCTGTGCGTGCATGTTTCCGATGCGTCTGTGTATACAGCGGTGTCTAAAAGCAAAAACCTGTGTACTTATATGATGTGTGATTGAATTACTTATGTTTGATATAGAGTTTCCATTTTGTATGTTTCCCTCGGGATTGCACGGCCATACGGATGATTACATGAGCCACTTCTAGGGTAATGGGACCGATTACAGTGAGTTACGATTTTGTTCTGCCTTTTCTACAACACTAATACAAAGACATGCGAGTTAATGCGTGTGTGTAAATATAGAACAACGTTGG
>NC_051415.1:9097688-9097991 GCF_015228065.2 Penaeus monodon
AAACGTTGTCCATCTTTCTTTCTTTTTTTTTACAGAGAATCGTGTTTGTTCTTATGCAAGGGAAAGCATCAAATTTGCGGTCTGAAAGATTATTCTAAACCGCAACGAAATGGATAATTGTAGATTTAGAGAATAAATTATATGGGTTTAGGGGAGAGTAATACATTATTTGTAAGATAATGTAGCTAAATAACATACATGCTTTTGGTGAGAGACAATCCGTGTTTGAAAGCCAAATATAGCCTGAGATTTATATGAATATAAATTTATTGACATATTTTTCAATTCGACTGGTATTAAATG
>NC_051415.1:9098039-9098226 GCF_015228065.2 Penaeus monodon
TTAGAGTAAATACATGTCCGTGCATATACAAAGTTTATATTAATAAAAAGGAGGTATTGCTCTTCTACCTACGTGATTCATTGCAAGTTACCCCTGTGGTCCAAGGTTTAGCAAGGACCTGAATGATTAAGGACCTAACATGCACAGATAGACATACATCGATCTTTATTCATAAGATAGATGTGTA
>NC_051415.1:9100054-9100158 GCF_015228065.2 Penaeus monodon
TCTTCCTCTCACCCTCCTCCTTCCACCTTTCGCCTGCTTTCCATTCTTACTCCCTGTTCTTCCTTAAATACACGTCTTCCTTCCCAATTTAAGCTCCCTTTCAC
>NC_051415.1:9100221-9100593 GCF_015228065.2 Penaeus monodon
ATGCCTTTTTTTTCTCTGAACCCCATTTCCCTTCCTTATTTTCCATCCCTATTCACTTCTCTTTTTATTTTCCTCGATGATCTGTAAAATAATGGCATAAACTGACGTCTACATTTCGTGATGTACTTGCTCGATGAAAAATTGTTGATGATATATAACAATATAATGAAAAATAAAGAAGAAGAAAAGAGAAGAAAGATTAGATGAAATAGTATATATGCACGTAATAAGCAAAAATATGACATATAGATATAATAAGTAACAGATCATACAGTGAGTAAATTATGAAGATACCTTATACACAAAATTAATGACATAAGTTCATTGTACAGATATATCAGTATATATATCATCATACATATATATACTACC
>NC_051415.1:9100622-9100687 GCF_015228065.2 Penaeus monodon
TATAAGATTAAGTATCCTTATTATAATATTATGTATAAGTATTACTATTATTACACATAATTAAC
>NC_051415.1:9100783-9101065 GCF_015228065.2 Penaeus monodon
CTTATTTATTTATTTATTTATATTTAAGTTTGCATGTATTCAAATTATACATTACATGTGAATGTGGACTTTCAATATGTTCCGCCTAAAATCACATTTAAATATGCATTCTATTAGAATCTGGGTTCAAGGAGCGACACACACACAGACTTTGCTCCACCCAGTCTATGCCACTCCCTACCCTGATGTCACTCTGCCTATGTCATTCCTCATGTTAAGTTACCATTGTGGTTTAAGTTTGGCTCCTTGAGGTTACCTTGGGATTGAATGCATAAGTAACTT
>NC_051415.1:9101252-9101507 GCF_015228065.2 Penaeus monodon
GAATTCCTTTATATGCCAACAGTTCTACATCCTTATTCCAGGCTGCTCTTAGACTAAAACCACCCTGAGATGAAGGGAAATACCTGACCTTTGTTGCAAAGAAGAAAATACATTACAGTTATGAAGATATTGAAGTAGCTTACGACAGGTCGTATTACGGTCACAAGTACTTTCCCAGATGCAATTTTGAAGATTTAGGTGAAACGAAAGCTGGCCCCGTGCATGCAAATATTTGGAGAAAGAGAGAAGGAGGGG
>NC_051415.1:9103751-9104150 GCF_015228065.2 Penaeus monodon
GATCTCACGGGATCTGTGATAATTGCTTCATTAATGGCACGTAGCGAGGCAATCTTGGGCCTTACGCCCGGCTGGACCATTAAATTATCATAGTGTCGTATTTGGTGTTGTGTGGGATTACCATCAAAATACAGTCAGCCGAGATAGAGAGCACGGCATTCTTGGTACAAAGAGGATTTTTAACATTATTATGGAGTGGTATTTTTCTTTATCACACTTCATTTTTGTTTTTTGTTTTTAACTGCATTTTTTTTAGCCACTTATCTATTCACTTAATTTATTTGGTAAACAGTATTCTTTGGAGATTTAACTTCACACTGCTTCTTCGCATTTGGTGTGTTTTAAGATATATGCCAAATTAGATTCAGTTCATACATGGAACGAATGAATCAAAACGAC
>NC_051415.1:9104839-9105051 GCF_015228065.2 Penaeus monodon
CACTGAATTAATATAGAGAGACAGTAAAAAAGTGGCTCATCATTATGATTACAATTTCTAATTTTATTATTATGTCGCTTACATTTTTATTAAAAAAAGTGCGAAGATAATTAATTATATTGTACTTTCAAAATATAAAATCATTTATTACTTCTGATTTAAATATCAAAGGGGAGGAGTAAATTAAAATAGAATTACTTATATTGTTTTGG
>NC_051415.1:9105683-9105995 GCF_015228065.2 Penaeus monodon
CACAATATGATTTCGTAGAATTTTCATGCATAATAGTTATTTATCTTTATTTTCATCATTATCCATTTTACATTACAAATTTTTTATCTTCTTTGTTAGATATTCTTTTTAAAGCCAACAGTTTTATCTTCAAAAATACTAAAGTATGCCAATGAGTTTATTGTAATAAAAAGAAGATGCTGGGGGGGGGGGGTATGCAGTGTCTCTGAATCCGTGCTTATAAAAATGACGCATGGTAGGTAAAAGCTTGGTCATCCCTCTTCTAGGCAACAGACAGTGAAAGAACCGTGTTTCCTTGATAATTAGGCAAGC
>NC_051415.1:9106022-9106162 GCF_015228065.2 Penaeus monodon
GACTGTATTCCTTTAATTTCCTTCCATTTTTTTTTTTTTTTTAACTCTCTGTCTACATGTCTGTCTGTGTGTTTCCGATTGTGCATTTGCTTTCTGTGTTACGATATCTAAGGAAATCAACATACTACCAAAAGGGTATC
>NC_051415.1:9106251-9106857 GCF_015228065.2 Penaeus monodon
GGTCTTTTTCTGTCATTAAAATATACAGCCTCTGAGGAACTTTCTTCCTCCCGCCGGCCTTTCCTAATCCAAAGTTAAAGCTGAAGGAAAAGGGGTATTCCGAAACCTAAATATTTACCCTCCGCTGATAAATAAAACACCGTCGAGACCAGAACGCGATGGCCTGTCTCGAAATCTTCCTCCTCCCGTGCTGACTCGAGGCTACGTGACCATAACTCAAAACTGACTCGCGACCGCATGGCCACCGAGACGAAGCTGCAGTAGGAAACAAGTGCTTCTTCGAAGCTTCGCGTTTCTTATGAAGCATATCCATAGGAGTACAGATATTCGATTTTTTCTACACTGTGTTGCTGTTTCCAGTTGGTCCTTTTAATGAAACGTTTAACAAAGGAATTGCTGCTAAATAATAAAACAAACCATGTTGGCATTCCTTTAAAGAAATGTTTATATATATGTATATGTTTAAGAAATGCAGGGCTTGCGCCGCCTTAGTGTGGCAGGCTGGAGTTTATGGTGCCACAAATTGTGCGTGACGCAGGAAGCTTGTCGGGGTAAAACTGTTAAAGATATTGTTGATATAATTTTCCGTCCGGGGAGATGGGGTGG
>NC_051415.1:9106976-9107092 GCF_015228065.2 Penaeus monodon
CTAGTCTTTTCTGATAAGATATAGAAGACATGACAACTCTACCAACGCCGTTGCGTTCAGAAAAGAGCATGGGCGAGAGCGTTATATTACGTATCGCGATGAGGATCTGCAGAAAA
>NC_051415.1:9107119-9107760 GCF_015228065.2 Penaeus monodon
AGTCAGCACCCAGCAGCGAGTCCCCCCCCCCCATTCATTTCCAAACGTCGCCAGCATAACACGAATCCATCCGACCAGCAGCCGGCTCCCTCCCTCTTTTTAAAAGCCCTCATAGAGCGCCACTTTCGGACACATAACCCAATTTCGGCTGCCCCCAAAACTAATCTCGCAGGAACAAGTGATCGGTCCGCGTCATTCATCCTGTCTCCCAGGAGTCTCACTCGGCGGGAAATTCCCCGAGTTGGGCCTCGGCGCCATGATCGATTGTCACCGTAGCAAGAACGTGCTAAGTTGGATTAGCGTAGCGATCTGTGCTGCGAAGATGGTGAATTATTTATCATTATTATTTTTTTTCTCTCTCTCTGCCTTCCTATTATAAGATACACAAACGTTCTCTGTTTGTACATCAGCGTAATCTCTCTATTTATGGCCGCTTATCTGTTCACCTGTCTATTTTACCTACATTGATCTGCCCTTTTTCCTCTCATTCTGCTGTTTGTCTATGATAGTCTAGTGCATGAATTTTCTCTTTTACTATTAATGCATTATTCTCCATATCTGCTGTGATTGACGTATGAAATTCGTTAAGAAATTTCAAAAGTGTTTTTCTTTCTCTCTCTCTCTTTTTTATTTATATTCTT
>NC_051415.1:9108237-9108350 GCF_015228065.2 Penaeus monodon
CCTGATCTTAATGCCGCCCTGACCCTCAAATATTTGTTTGTCGGATAAAACAGCAACTTCGTCTTCAGGAATTTACAGCCGGGAATATTAAAGGGTGATCTGACTTCCTGTCG
>NC_051415.1:9110168-9110311 GCF_015228065.2 Penaeus monodon
CTTATGGTATACAATGTAGGATTTTAATCAAATTACTTATATATATTTAATCATAAAACTGGTCCCGTGGTATTGGATTAATATCAGAAACCCTTAGGTTTATTGGTGTAATATTAGAGCACTTAAAGCTCTGCATCTGCTCC
>NC_051415.1:9110351-9110510 GCF_015228065.2 Penaeus monodon
TTCTCCCTTTTCCCATACTCGTCTGTAATCCCCACCCCCCACCCCGTCCTCCTCTCGCCCGCTTTAAAGTAATTACATGTTTTTTTTTGTGCGCCGATTTTCCCTTACTTTCTCTTGCTCTTCCTATATTTTGTTCTCTATTTTCGCAAGTATGGAGTT
>NC_051415.1:9110554-9111209 GCF_015228065.2 Penaeus monodon
GTTCTTTAGTGTTATTCCCTACTCTTCCTTCATCCTAAACATTTATCGCAACGACTGGCTATATTTTCCTCATTCCTCCCTCTCTCCCTACTTCTCCGTTCCCTTTCTCATTCTTCTACTTCCTTTTCTCCCTCCTCTCACCTTTCTACCCTTCTCCCTTCTCCTCCGTTCTTTCGCTCCTCTCTCCTACTTTAACCTCTCTCTCCTCTCCTCCATCCCCTTCCTCCGCTTCCTCTCTCCCCTCTCCTCCCTCTCCCCCTTCTCCTCCCTCTCTCACCTCTCCTTTCTCTCCCTCCTCTCCTCCCTCTCTCTCCTCTTCTCCCTCTATCTCCTCTTCTCCTTCTCCCTCCTCTCCTCCCTCTCCTCCTCTCCTACCTCACCCTCCCCTTACCTCCCTCCGTCTTCCTCGCTCCCTGCCTCCCACCTCCTCCCATTCCTCCCTCTCCCCTCTTTCTTTGCCCTTTTCATTTTCTGCTACTGATTTGGTTTTCAATCAAAACGGAGATATGAAATTACTCGGCCTATCGTGTGCATCAGACGCGGCACACAAGGCGAAGCAAAATAAGGTACCATAGGCCTATATGGGAACGAAGTAATGAGCTGCACAGGGAAGGGAGGCACATGGCAGACGGCAGAATGGGGGCATAAGGAAAAG
>NC_051415.1:9111994-9112135 GCF_015228065.2 Penaeus monodon
TTGATCGCTAATAGTGTTTTCCCCTTTTTTTCCGTTTCCATAGTACCTTTTCGCGTGTTTATTCATTCGGTCTTTGCCCTCTCTCTGCTCCCTTCCCTCTTCCCAACCGTCGCCTCCTCTATATCTGTTTGCTTTTTCTTT
>NC_051415.1:9112638-9112829 GCF_015228065.2 Penaeus monodon
AAAATCCAATTTCTATATCAGAACACTGAACGTACACTAGATATGAAATAAAACTGAAAGAAAGTATCTAACAATCAGTGTTGATTGCAAATCAAACAGGGAGAAGAAAAATAATTACAAAGATACACACCTTGCCGCAAAAGCAGCATTGTGTTTGCAAGGGAAGGCAACTCTTCCTCTCGCCAAATAGG
>NC_051415.1:9112888-9113078 GCF_015228065.2 Penaeus monodon
CGGAGGAACTAAACGCCACTTGAACATAACGCCCGGGTAATACTGCATTTGCGTGACGTCATCGCATCCGCTCTTTTCCAGGAGAGGAAGAATAAAACGAACAACGTTTAATGGCAAACGTATCGCATGAGCGTTCGTGATGTTATGAGTAGTACAAGGCTGGCTGTGTTTGGCTGCATCTGCAATGGCC
>NC_051415.1:9113107-9113172 GCF_015228065.2 Penaeus monodon
ATGTCATTTGGGGAGAATTATCATCACACAGTAATTGTACCTGCTGTGGGATGGCTTATAGCAAG
>NC_051415.1:9113553-9113868 GCF_015228065.2 Penaeus monodon
CCAAAGCTGGAAAAGCCGAGAAAAATGTAAACAATGGAAACTTAATCTGGAAATGGGCCGAAAAAATAAAATACCACAACAACAGAAAATCTGGAAAGGACGCTGTTAAAGACAGAGAGACGGAGTAAAGACAAAAATGACTGCAATGTATAACGGACAAGAACAGAAATACAGGTGTGATAATGGGTAATGTTCAGTAAGAGTGAACATTTATTAACGAGAATGTACATCTGATTTACGCGTAAGGAAAGAAAACATGCGATATAAGGTAGATAAGATTTGAAACTGACGAAGATATCGTGTGGCAGGAATAAA
>NC_051415.1:9113898-9114546 GCF_015228065.2 Penaeus monodon
AGTCGCCAAAAAAATTATTGTTTATATATACGGCCTTCGTCAATTCCCCCCCCCCTACCTCCTATCCTATAGGTCCTTCTCTCCCTTTCTCCGCCTTTCCTTCATCCTCTGATTCCCTATCTCCTCTTCCCTAACTTATTATCCCTCTCTCCTTCTCCTTTCTATCCTCTCCCATCCCTTGGTCCCCGGTCTCCTCCTCTCCTTTTCCCCTCTCCTTTCCTTATATCTTTATTTCCCTTCACTCTTTCTCTCCTTTCACCGTTCCCCATCTTCGGCTCTCGCTGCCCCCCTTCCCCCCCTCTCTCTTCCTTCATCCATCCTTTTAATTCCCCGTCTCCTGTACCCTTTCTCCATCCTCCACTTCCCCTTCCCCAATTCTCCTCTCCCACCCCAATCCCTCAAATTCTCCATCCTCCCTTCTCCCACCCCAATCCCTCATATTCCTATTCCCACCCGCCTCTCTCCCCTCCCTCTCCCCTCCCTCTCTCCCCTCCACTTCCGCCACTTCCCCTCCCTCTAGTCCACAGTGAGAATTCATCCACTCATGGTCCTACCCGCTGTCTGCATTTCCGTGGTCTTACATGATCTATATTGACTACGGTATCTTCTCCCGCTGTTTCGATGATGCTTGTGACCTTGACATTTAAG
>NC_051415.1:9115494-9115784 GCF_015228065.2 Penaeus monodon
AAAAGGAACGGATGGCTACGCAATATTTTAAAGGAAGAAAATATAAGAATTAGAAGCCCCTGCCACGTGGAACAAATGGTAAAAGGTGATCAAAAGCTGAAAATTCATGAAGTAATCTAACTGCATGAGAAACCAGAGAGAACAAGAACAAGTTTCATGGGAGTCAGCTGAGAGGACCTTTTGAATCCATATGTAATCGGACGTAAAAATGCGATACTTCGTTAATTTGCTTTCAAGAATTGTATGTCCAACATGTGGAAACGGAGAAGGGGAGATCCCCCCACCCCACC
>NC_051415.1:9116095-9116538 GCF_015228065.2 Penaeus monodon
TTCTAAATTCGCAGATTCCTCTGCCGTTAAATTCTCATTTTTGGGCCTGGGGATACAGCTTTCCTCTCCAATTCCTTTGTCTCTTTCCCTCCTCTCTCCCTGCGCTCACAATCCAAAGTACCAAAGAAACGTGCCACGAAAAGAAACAATCAAGCAAGCAGTCTCCCCCCCCCCCACAACCCATAAAAAAGGGAAAAAATGTAGCTCATGATTTCTCCCCGGACGTCGATCTGGCAGCTTCTGTAATCACAAATACAAGTAGAAATTTAAGATCCCGCTACGATAAGATTAGTATTTTCCCTTTAAGGTGCAGGAGCTGAAAAAGAAAGCACCTTTTATAACCTTTTACCGCCTCCAGGAAACTCAAAATTTTGAATAAGAAAAAATTTGTTGGTACTTGTGTGTAAAGGCCCATCAAAGCTTGAGAATTTGGGTTATTTTCC
>NC_051415.1:9116619-9116809 GCF_015228065.2 Penaeus monodon
TGAAATAAAGGAGAAGAGAAAAAAATATATATATATACGAAGAAGTGAATGCTGTGTTGAGAACAAGTATCTGAAAACTAAGGATATTGTCTTGTGCTTATCAATAGGGTAATCTGTGTTCTGTGGCAATGTTGCTATAATCGTGTTAGAAATTTTTGCGATATTCTGGTCACGTATTGTGTAGATATGC
>NC_051415.1:9118133-9118847 GCF_015228065.2 Penaeus monodon
TGTATGACTGTTTTGCAGCTCTTAAAAAGAAAGGTGTTTCACATTTTTTTTTAAATTCTCAGTAGGAAATTACATTTAGATAACAAAACTACATGGTATTAAAAGTACAGATAAAAGTATTTAGATTTTATGCAACGTGGTAATCAGATCTGGAAAGGAAATCAGAGAGAATGAAATATTACGGAAAAGAGTAGGACAGCAAACAAGACATCCTAAAATAAAAGCAGGCGAAAGCCAATGAAAACTGTCTTATGAAAACCCGCGAGAAACCCCGAAGGTGAACGATGCCATCTGACTTCTTTCGTTCAGCCAAATAAACGTATCCCAACACGATCTCTCACCTGGTTCGAGGAAGCTCCTCCTCCTTCCACACTCACTCGCCCCGCCCCCTTCTTCCTTTTCAATATCCCCTCTCTTCTCCTCCCATACCCCCTTTTCTCTCCCCCACCCCCTCGTACCTCCTCTTCTCTCCACTTCCCTCTCTTGCCCCCCCCTCCCTACATCCTCCTCCCCTATTTCATATTTCCTCCCCTCTTCCTTCTCTTTCACACGCCCTTACCCTCCTTATCTTTCCATACACCTCCCCACCTCAGTCCCCTCCCTGTTCACTCCTTCCTTCATGCTCCCTCGTCATCTTTCCCTCAAACCCTCCCCCCTCCCCATTCCTCTTACTTTCATAGCCCCCTCTCCTCTCCATCCCACCTCTTCCCCCTG
>NC_051415.1:9118892-9119119 GCF_015228065.2 Penaeus monodon
CGATAAGCTTTCCACAACCTGCCTGGGTGAAGGTGACTTGCGCCTAGCCAGGTAGGTGCTTCCGCTCACGGGACGAGCGAGAAAGTGAGAATGGCTGTGATGGGGACATTGCACGCGCGAACGGCCCTCCTCAATGCGGGATGGTGAGATTGAGAGATAGTGAGATGGCGAGATGATGAACGGTCCCCGTGGATGTTTCAGAAGCGGAAAAAAAGGGTGAGAGGGCA
>NC_051415.1:9119221-9119675 GCF_015228065.2 Penaeus monodon
CTGGGAGAATGTTGTTTGAGGGTGAAAGGCGAGGAAAAGAGAAGGTAATAAGCGAATGATTAGAAAGGAAGGAGAGATGTGGCGAAAGCGACTAGAAAGAAGAAGGGGACATTGAAGGAAGTGTGAAGAGAGGAAAAGAGGGAAGCAAGAGTAAACAAGAGGAATGCGAAAAGAGAAATTAAGAATATATTAAGGGAAAATGAAAGACAGTAAAATGAAAAATATGAAAAGCTGAACAAAAGGAGAGGATAATGAAAAGGCAGGTTAAAAATGTATAAGAAATAAAGTAATAGACGAAAACATAATGAGGAAAGTAGAAAACGTGTATAAAGAAAAACAGGAGTGGAAATGAATGTGAGAAGAACAGAATAAAGGTTAATAAACACGCTAAAGAAGAAGCAGCGGATATGCTAAAAAATGGGCAATGATGTTCACAATAATGAGGATAACAGGG
>NC_051415.1:9119716-9119931 GCF_015228065.2 Penaeus monodon
CCACGAAACCCGATATTAAGAGTAGCAGAAAAAAGAACATTAGAATCAGCTAAAAGAGCCTGGGAAAGGGCCATTCAGATGGAGAAGCGACAACGGAACCTTTCACAACACACTCGGCCGGAGTTGTGTACTCGAGTTGAGACGAACGCTGGGATCTTCAAGATGATCTACGAGGAACAAGATCCCCAGAGGAGATCTTGCCTCCACCCCCCCTC
>NC_051415.1:9120164-9120516 GCF_015228065.2 Penaeus monodon
TGAATTATACTCAATACATTAAAAAGAAATGTCGATTTCCTCTGTTACTTATATAACATAAACAAATTCGTAACATTTCTCTCCCATTCCTTATAGGGCTTTAGTTACAGAGGTAGTCCGTGCCCTCTCACCTTTCCCGTATCTCGTCTATCATCTTGTAGTCAAATTTATCTTATCAGCGAACGGAAACACAAGAGGCCTACGTTGCATATTTACTTTCAGAACGATTCATCATTTCTTACCACTTCGTAGCATTTCGCTATGAATCGTATCTCGAAGGCGAAGCGTAAACTGATGAAAATCAGAAGTGAGCCTTGTTTTTGCTTGTATCAGCATAAGAGTATGATACACA
>NC_051415.1:9121139-9121602 GCF_015228065.2 Penaeus monodon
AAATTCAAATTTCATTCGGATTTTCCGCCTTCAAACTAGTTGAAGCCTTCTATTAACAGTCAACTCTTACCAAATCTAGTCCCATATCCTTCTGTCTATCGTATCCCCAGTCTTATCTTCCTGTTTATTTTCCCCATGCATTTCATCCTCCTTTCCGTCCTGCTATTTCTAGTTAATCATCCTCCTCCTCCTAACGCCCAGTTCAAACCCCTTGAAGGAGGTGTCTGGAACCGTGAGAATAATGCATGAGGTCGGCAATGCAAAGGCTCCCTCTGTCAGCAGCTTGTAGCAATGTCGTCATGCAAAGGTGATGATGATAGCAGTGTTGGTCGGCGTTCGGAGTCTGGGTATATGGTGGCAGCGTGGGCTATTGTTGCCTAGAAGTGGAGAGCGGGTTCTGGTAGGTGACTTTATTCTCGCTATTTATTCTTTAGGTTTGCCTTCTGTCTGTCTCGGCTTTCTG
>NC_051415.1:9121806-9122007 GCF_015228065.2 Penaeus monodon
GTGTGCAAAGAATAATGTTTTGGCGCTAGCTTTCCCGCACAATATCATAAATCTTGTTTACATATTCTCTACCTCTTTGATATTCAAATCAAGGATGATAAATCACTCTATAATGTTAGAATGTAATTAGCATGACAATCAATTTCAATTCTAGGTCTCGAATGTAATCTATTTCCGTTTCCAAATGAATATACATGGATC
>NC_051415.1:9124585-9124748 GCF_015228065.2 Penaeus monodon
CATGAAAAAGATATTTAGCAGGTAAGACAGTTCTGCATAGTGACCATCTCGGCCATTTCGCGTTTATGACGGTATCATTCTCTTGCAATGAGATGCCCGTTTTGGTGGAGAAGTGTTTGCATTATTTTGCTCTTTCTTCTCCTTCTGTTTGTTCTTTGTTCGT
>NC_051415.1:9125134-9125732 GCF_015228065.2 Penaeus monodon
GTCAGTATAAGTGGGACAATCATTCATGTCAACTGTTTGTACTTTCTTTTGCAAACCGTGTGAAATAACTTTGGGAAAGGAGAGAGGAGCGGGGAGAGCCACAGCAACATGGGAGAGAAGACGAGAAGGAAAATGTAGGGGAGATGAGATGAGACAAGTGAGATTAAGAGTTATAGGAGAAGAGAAAACCAAATATAAGAGGAGACAAGATAAGAGAAGGTAGGAAAAGGAAGAAAATAGGTGAGAAGATAGTAGTTTAGAATAGAGAATAGACAAAAAGACAAGGAAGGGGAGACATGATAGGGGAGATGAGAGGGCAGAGAAGAGTGAAAGGAGTAAACGAATACAAAATAGAGTAGGAAAGAGTGTGAGAGAAAAGGAAAAGGGAGTGAAGAAGAAAGAGAGGAGAGGTGAGGGAAGAAAAGAGGGGATTCTTGATAGCCTCATACATGCCGTCACCCTTCCCCCTAAGGACACATTGTCATGCATACTTGAAGGTTTACGATAGGCACAGTAATGGTGATCTAACATGGACACCGCGTCGAGGTTACATCAGATGTAATGGGATGGGATGAGAATCTTACGTGATATAGTTTTG
>NC_051415.1:9127158-9127343 GCF_015228065.2 Penaeus monodon
CATTCATACTCCCAGAAATCACAAAGAACACATAAGAAAGGCCACCGAGCAAAGCGAGAGTTATATGCGCGTGTCCTCGGTACTTTGCAGCCAGACACGAAAGCTTGATACACGAGACAAAGCGGCAAATTGGAAGGCAAAGGGAGATGGAAAAGGGGTAAAATCGTGAAAACTCGGGATGTATT
>NC_051415.1:9128273-9128356 GCF_015228065.2 Penaeus monodon
TGCCCATAAGCACAAGATGAAACCGATCCTATCTAACTTCTTCTATTTTCAAAGACAACATCCTCTACGGAACATTTTACATT
>NC_051415.1:9128422-9128486 GCF_015228065.2 Penaeus monodon
ATATATATATATAATCAGTTTAACATAACGCAGAAAAAAATGGGTGAAAGACTAGATGCTAAGT
>NC_051415.1:9128636-9128839 GCF_015228065.2 Penaeus monodon
TTACAATTTCATAATACATATACGTTCTTTCTCCTTTTTTCTCTCTCTCAATTTATACAATATCCATTGCTGGAGCGTTCCCTTGAAGAATGAGATATGATGCAGTGATGAATTTACAACTTATTTGGCTTATAATGAGATTGCTAGGACGGATGGGATCTCAGATGTCAAGTTGAGAGGAAAAAATCATTATGTGCATGGAA
>NC_051415.1:9128982-9129253 GCF_015228065.2 Penaeus monodon
GAGGAACAGAGATAGAAAAAGGGAAAAGAAAAAAAAATAGAGAAAAAACTGGGAGCAGTGTATATTATTTCGAGTCAATCTACGGAAAGTTGAAATCCCCGAAGCTAATACCTGCAGATGACATACAAGTACATGCTGATTTTCCAGTCTTGTTTTGCGCGAGTTTTACATAGGTTTCCGGTATAATGGATGGAATTGTTTTTTTTTTCCGTTACGTAATCACGACCGCAGCAATCTTTGTACGAAGCGAGTTTAGGAGGAAAAAAATGCT